>NC_064640.1:1007728987-1008033180 GCF_023864345.2 Schistocerca serialis cubense
GGTTCTACTAAGCCCCTTGATGATAGTCCACACACATGAACTCCTTGTAGATTTGCCACTTTATCCACATAAACATGCAGGTTTTCTGGTGCCCAGTCCACATTGTTATGCCAATTCACAGTTCGATTAAGTTTAAATTGTGCCTTGTCACCCCACACTACCTTCTTCACAAATTGTTTGTCAGCAGTTACTATTTGCTGATACCATTTGCAAAATTGCATTCGGCTATCAGAATCATCATCATTGAACACATGCAGTAATCATGGCATTTGAACTTTCCACTTTGCAGCTTTCAGAATTCTTCATACACTTGTACTGTTAAGCCCCACTTCATGTGCACATTGCGTAGCAGACCTCTGTGAAGGATTAACAAACGTTTCCAACATGAGAGCTGACATTGCAGGACTTGTAGCTATACGCTGTCTTTCTGATCTTCCTTTGTGAATATCACAAATCATTCCATGCAATTCGAACTTGTCAATGAAGCATTTAATTGTTAGGTGGTTTGGCAGTTCTGTTTCAAACTCCTGCCTCCACTGATGTTGCACTTTAACAGCATTATCAAACTTGAAAAACCACTTCACAATACATTTTTGTTGCTCGAATGTCAAGCATGCTCCAGCCATCTTGTTTTCTCAATACCGAGATAAAAGTACTAACATCTGTTGAGCCAAAGACCATACTACAACACACTCGCAACTCAAATCGAATGACAATATCGATACCTCGATAGAGCCTGACAAAGAGTGTATACATTTTTCTGGCAGACTCTGTATTTATATGTTACTTTTCATTTGCTAAATGACTGATATGTTTTTAAAGTAAACATTTTCATATAAAAGAATTATTGCTCCTAAGTAACCACAGCATTTATGAAACAGAAATTAATATTTTCAGTGATTTCAGTTTCATTTTGCTCTCTTTGCAGTGAGTGGACAGTTCGGTCAGAATGGCTCTGAGTCAGAAAGTAATCTAATGGATTCTCTGTTGTATGATATTCGATCTGGTTTTACACAGAGTAAAACTCTCGACAGGGATATGAAGGTAAATGCCACAATATAAACTTTTTTATATAATACCTTTGGTGTAAGCTTTTGTTGTCAAGTAATTCAGGACACTTTTTTATTTGCACTGAAATTCAAAGTACACAGACTATGACATTTTATAGTAACAGTTCAGCTACATATGTTATAACCAAGAAATTCATCTTCATGCTACCAGGGCAGAAAAATGCAAAATGGTACTGTCACATCTGAAGAAGATATCTCAATCACGAGCTCACCATTGGTAACACGGCGGCGAATGGGCTCATTTTCTGGACCTGCAGGAGAACAGCCACCTGGAATTGGCAAGGATGAAAGCTTCAGCTACTCACCAGGTAGATCAAATTGTCTTTTTGACTGCTACATGTGTGACCTGGCAGTTGCACCTCAGGTGTTGCATTGTCACATCTCTTGTCACACCCTGGTAGCTGAACACTTCTGAACTGTTTGCTATTTCTCAGTTTGTTTTAGGTGAGCAGTGAGAGTTTGAGGAGTATTTATGTACAATTTTTACACTATTTATTGCGGTCTGTAACAGCACTATAGGCTCACAGCAAAATGCAAAGCTACAGAATTGGCAGAAATCAGAGGATGTTCATTGAAATATGATCTATTAGATTTGCAGCAAAACGTGCCAGGTGTTGTGCAGGTTGAGAGAAACTGCTGACATCAAACGGGCAACAAAGTAGTTTATAATGAAATGTCATCTGATGGATTTAGAGCAAACTACAAAATGGGGTCATAGATCAGGCATAGCACACCAGTCAAATGGACCTCGTAGTATGTCATCAAAGCTACAGTGGTAAACAACCTTACGTGTCAAAACATCTGCAGTAATCAACCACACCAGGACATGGCAACAGTAACTCATTCACTCACAGTATTACAGAAATGGGGCTCCAACTAGTCACAACTCAAAGATCTCAATTTTTTTACTACTACCCATTAAATTACAAATATGTGAAAATTTTGTAGTAATTTCAATAAAATGGCAAATTGAAGTAACACCAGTTGACTCGGCTGCTCAATATCTTATCTCTATGGTAATCAGTTGCAATAAAAAGCCTATTAAATATTATTCCAACAACACAATCTACATAAGTATTGTAATTGTGCTGTTAAAACAACTTGTTTTCTTTTAAATTCACTCAGTAATTTGACTGTGCTTCTGCTCAAACAGAATCGGGTACCAGTTTCAGTTCCTTCATGCCATAAGAAACGGTTGTAAATCCTCTCATAAACCACATTATCTGGAATTGAATTCGAGCTTCATATTGATTTCTGTTAAAAGAATAAGTTGCAGTGATGATGGTAAGTTAGAAGCTGCAAATTAGCAAAAAATCAAGCGAACAATAACTGTAAATAGCTACTCCCATAAGGAGTTGGATTGACCACTCTGTCCCATAGGAGAAAAAGCCAGGACTAGGGAAGAAAAACTGAAAAAGTTTTCCTTCCTATTATTAACAAGCTTACAGATTGCACTGGGACAGTTTTGGCCAAGTATGGGTTTGAAATTATCTTCTGACTCACCAAGAAAAGAAAAGAATTCCTGAGAATGATAAAAGATATAAGGCATCCACTAGTGACACCTGAGGTATAAAATTCTTTGTAGTTGTGGGCAAGTATACATTGGAACTACAAAAATATGTGTTAACACTGGCATAGCCAAACATAAAAGGAATTGCTGCCTGTAACAAACTGACAAATTGGCCATAGCAAAATACGTTTTCCAAGACTGGAACTATGAAATAGAATTCAGTGAGACTAGGATTTTATCAAAGACAATTCGTTATCATGCACACATGTATACAGAGGTCATTGAGATTTACAAACACCGTGGTAGTTCTAACAGAAAATAGGAGGGAGATAAGTTAAATAAAATGTAGATGTTGACCTTATGCCAACTCACATTTAATTGAGAATGATGCCAGCCTGAGACAGCCATGTATTTTGGCATCACATGATGAATGGTGATGCCCTCTCTATAGCTCCATAAATCTGAGGATGCTTCAAGCATTTGTTGCTGTTCATTTTTCCCAATTTGGAGGTTAAAATGTCAAGGACTAGTTTTGTATACTACTGTTGGCCTCTCAGCCTGTACATTTTAACTTAAGTAAACACTGACCATAAAACCTTAAATTGTATGATGATGTATGTTATTACCTTATAAATTACAGCTTGTAAAAATATTTATCTCTTATAGATATTACTCCAAATGGGAGCCTACGGCGCAGGAGAAGCCGAGTTCCCTCTGAAGAAGATGACTCAAACCTTATGGACTTCCTCAGAGCATCTGGCCATGATGGCTCACGTGAAAGAAAATCATGGGGAAGTTTAGGTAAATTATGAGCGAAACTAGGCACCAGGGGGACTGTTATCCACCTTCATTTGGTGATCCATTAATATATTGCAACTTGTGTCAATTTAAAATGACATGAAATATAACATGGTTCATTATAATACAATATTTTTGTTTTACATTCAGTGGATCTTTCATCTCAAATAAAGCATATTTGCTTCCATTAGCATAATTGTTGATTATTGTAAATTTTCTGTTTGTTCATCATGGAAGTAATTACAGAACTGTAGGTCGAATCAAACAATGCAAAATCCACAAGGGAATAACAACAATATTACGAAATGGATAGATGCTGTTGACCAGGGAGATATTGAGTCACAGACAGGTACAACAAAAAGACCTTCTGGATGATAGCTTATGTGTTTAGTAGCCTTTTGGTTTTGCCTGTCTGTGACCCAACATCTCTGCTATATGGTGACTGACAATCTATCCTTTCCATAATATTGTAAGAAATCTAGGTTTATAAGTCTGGCTAAACACCAAGAGGCACAGAAACAATGAGACAATCAACTTAAGTTCTTTGGTCACAACATACACCTTTGTCTATGCTAAGATGAATACAGAGTTCAATAGTAACCATTTTTGTGCATACAGCAAATATAAATTTTAATAAATTATAAGTGAGTTATTGGCCAGTCTCATAATCTATTAGTTTCCTAACTGAATTTTCCTTTGATTGTGTAAACTGTAAATTGTCATTGTTATTTCAATAAATATACTCTACAATTTTTTCAGATCGATCATGGGCTCGAAGGGCACGAGGAGGGGGAAGAAAACGACCGGAGTTACTAAGTGCAGATTTCTCTGGCGAAAACCGAGAACGTCCCAGCTCTCCCTCACCATTGGTAGAGAGCAAACCACTTGTGCCTAATACAGAAGCAGAAACAAAGCCTAAGTATGTATTAAAAACTCTTCAGTTTTGTTTCTTTAATGATAGAAAGGCTGTTAATAACAAAAGGTTGCAGTACCATATGACTGAAAGTATGATGCATGAGGGCACTATTGCAACAGTTGTTGGTCAACAGATAGGTTAAAATATCTGCAGTTTGATTTGATTCGTTCTAATTAGATTTTTATTTGTTCCTGTTGATTACATATTGGAGAAGTAGAATATTAGTAATATAGGATAAGTCAAGTGAAATAATATGGTATTAGACGAACATTTTGTATATCACATATATACTATTTTACTTATTTCCTAAGAACAACTGATTACTTCTTAAAACCTGCGGTTTACTGGCATAAATTTTAGTGAATGATTAAAATAGTAAAATAAATGAAAGTTCACATTTTTACCCTAATGACATAATATAATATCCGTACATTTTGAAATGTCTGTGGATGGCTAAATAAATAATCAGATTAATTTACTTTTTTCATATTAACATACAAAATTTCTCCTGAGAGTACATTTTTTATCCTAACTACATAAACAAATTTACATTTTATCATAATACAAAATTTTGTCTTCATGACATAAATACTACATTTCTCTTTTAAGACTGCGTTTTTACCTAAGTGGTTTCCTCTACTGTTACACTAAAGGATGCCTTATAACTCGAAGAATTCATTCATTTTATAAAAAGTTTGTTCTATGAGGAATGTTTTTACTTTCCTTTTGAATACCTGTACATTATTAATTTCCTTTTTTTATACTGATTGAAAGCTCATTATATACTTTTATACCTGACTCAGTAGCTTCCCTTTGTACTTCCAAGAGAGATGCGTACCCTTGATGGAAATTTTTCACCTGTCTTGTGTTGTAGTTGTGAATGTCATGATTTTTCAAAAACAATTCCCTGTTATTGGCTACTAACATCATCAGTGAGTATATAGTATATTGACCTGTAATAGTAAATATCCTGAGAGACTTGAAGGGATCCCTGCAAGATGTTCTGTTAGATACCCCATATATTAGTCTTGCTGCTCAATTCTGGAGTTTGAAGACTTTTTGAAATCCTGCAGCATTTTTATCAAAGCATTATACCATAGGAGAGTACAAAATGTATAAAACATTATATCTCTGTCAACAAAGTGAGAAATGGCTCTATGTGTGAAGCACACTGACCTAAGCTTCTTGACCAACTGATCAGTTTCTTCTTTCCATCTTATCTTTCTTTAGGAGTTCAGTTTTTTTTTTTTTTTTTTTTTTTTTTTTTTTTTTTTTTTTTTTTTTTGCAATGAAGTGCTACATTTCATGTAATTTGCATGTGATTAAGTAGCTCTATGGATTCTGTGGGAATTCATTTATTATGAGTCCCTGTTTTTTCAGGTATAGTGAGAAAAAGTATATTGAAAGTTGAGACTGCAACTTTTTAAATATTCTCATCTCTACCATCACCAGAGAACTTTCCATTTGTCTCATTTTTTATGATGTTCCATGTAGTTTTTACTTTTTTGTTTGACTTGCTAATTTTCTGTACACAGTGATGTGTTTGGCTTTTTTTTGGCACACATGTTAGAATTTTTGCTCACTACCTGTCTGGATGCTCAAGAATTTTGTATATGTGGTTTCATGAATTTTTTGATTGTTAATATCTAGTTCAGGAACCTAAAGTTTTTTATTTGCTCTCTGAAACTGTAATATATTAGTTTTTTGGAAAATTTAGGATTAGGCTGTTTGCTGTCAACCATTTGTGTACTTAGTTAGTGACTGTCAGGGCTGTATCTTACATTCTGGAGTTGTAACCTTTGATAAGGATACTTATATCATCAGTCAACATGTCTGATTTTTCTCTGTCATTAATTGTAATTGGTAGATCATTAAAGTAGATTAACAAAATCAGTGGTTCATGAATCAAAATCAGGAAGAGTCCATATTTTTCATTTCATGTGAATGCCTTAGCAAGATCACAAAAGATTCCCATTGGATACCATGTGGAATTATATCTGGTATGCTGAATATGTCTCTCTCTGTCAAGAATCCCCTATGAAAGCCAAACTGTATAGGTGGCAATAAGCTATTTTGTATAGTATGGCTATAAGTCCTATCATACACTATTCTCTCAAGTGCCTTTGAAAGTGCTGGCAGCAGAGAGATGGGTCGATAGTTGACTATTACAGTCCTTGCTCCATTTTGTGGATTGGCATTACTATTACATGTTTTAGTCTATCTGGAAACACCCCAGTTTTCATTGACTGGTTACACAAATAGCACAATATGTGACTGATTAAGTCTGCACATCATTTCAAAGTCCTACTTGATACACCATCGTATCCAGAGGATTGGGAAGTTTTAAGTAATTTTATGATTTTTTGCAGTTTCTTTGGCACATCATATTTTAATGTCAGTTCTTAACAACCCTTTCCTTTCACTACCAGTTGGTTTGATTTCAATCTGACTTTTGGGGAAGCAGGCTTCAGAATGATTGAGAAATACATTCAGGAATGAATTGAACTTCGCATTGTGTCTGCTTGGTAGACATCCTCCCATTGCTTTTGGTGTAAGCAGTATCTAATCAAGCTAGTAGATTCAGTATTTATTGTTCTAACATGTTTAACTTTGGTGTGACCATTTCCTGCTTTTTTTGCTGGCAAATCTTAAGGCTGTCATTTGACTACCATGATCACACAGACCATTTATTACAGCCCGACATATTACTTCACTGTAATTTGCGGGGTCCAAGAGCAAATTATCAATTGAATTTTACATTAAAGTCAAAAAATGATGAGTTGAATAGCAGCACAGAAGAGAGGCACCTAGTAACCTACATCTTAAAGCAGTAATAATTGTAGCAAGACTAAAATTCATACAACTTTAAGACACTATTAAGCCTGTAGCTTTTGAGCAGTTCTAAGTTGAGTTTGTTGCCAACTCCCACCAGCTAAATATGACACAACTGATATGCCTCATTGCAAGATATTTCCACATAATTGCTTACCAACTGCAATCATCATCATCATCATCATCATCATCATCTTCTTCTTCTTCTTCATCTTCATCTTCATCTTGACTTCCTTCCAGCTAGTTGGGTACGAACTTTGTGAACAGTATGCCTCCATTGATTTCTGTCCTGGTACATATTTTCTCTCTCCACTGCATCCCATATTACTCCCCTCCTCTTGGGATCTTTGTTAACCTCATCTGCCCCCCTCTTCCTAGGCCACCCAGTCAGTCGTTTTCCTGGTGCCTATGTCTGCAAATATAGACATGGAGTTTAAGTCAGGTGCACTTGCTTTACATGACCTAACCACTTCAGTATTGCAGAACTCATTCTTTCCTCCATGGCCAAGGCTATCTGCAGTTCTCTCCTTGTATATTCATTCCTGACTGTCTCTTCTTGTTTTTTGGAGCACTGACCTAAGGAATTTCAACAAATAATACAAATGCAGAAAGTGCTATGAAACTCATTACCCTTTTTTATAAGGACTCAGTGTGATCCCAGACTATAATGAAAATGAACACAGCTGGTGATTTTTTACTGAAACAATTTTGGCAGCAAGTGGAATGGACTTCTTAAAGCAGGTATTAGGAAAAGTTAGTGATCCATGTGAAAAGAATACAACCCATTTCAGTAACAACATTTCCATTTAGAGGTCTTTAAACTAAAAGTACAAAAAAAGAAAGTCACAAGACTTTTGTTATAAACACTAACCGTTTTGTCAATAGATAGATATCACAAAGATGTTGAACATAATATAAAGATTTTGACGGTACAGATTCGCAGAGACACACAGCAGGCAATCCACCTCTGTTATTAATGAAATTATGAGTTGTATTGTAATAAAGTATGCATATAATGTATATATTTTATCTTATAAAGATGAACTATCACAGTCTTCACTTTGGGAAATAATGTATGCATATGCCTTTTATGGCTCCTCTCAGACTTCTTTACCACTCATTTTACATTTTTCTTTTTTCAAATTTTAGACTGAAGACTGTCGCTATTCTCATTTGTGGTATGTTTATTTTGGTACCTTCTGTTGACTTGAATTTAATTTCATTTCAGTATATTAGGGACTATTTCCCTTCATCATTATTTATGAGTCCTCCTTGTTTATTACATTCTTGCCCCATTCTATGTTATTATGTTCCTTACATCCATCTAAAGACACCTTCTCATTTATTTGTAATGTGTAACAGCACTTTAACAGCCATTATTTAAGTTCAGGATGGCAAACTTCAAGATATCTATCTCATTACCAGTTTTAGCTGTTTTGACCCAATATCAAACAATGATGCATTTAACCTAACCACAGTGTCCTATCTAACCTACCTTGGAGCTGCACCACAATTTCTAAAATTGTGCTCAAAAGGTCAAAATTTAACGTTATGGAACAGGTGTGGAGAAGGGTATGGGGCAGGTAGTAGTGGGGACTGAGGCCAGGAGGATTACGAGATTGGAGGATGCGTTGCTACTACAACTCTCATCTATGTAATTCAGGGAATCTGGTGTTGTGGGTGAGAACGTTGAGGGAAGCTTTCTTATGGCTGGGAAGGAGAGGCAGCAAGTGGGTGGGTTACAAATGCAGCAACAGTGAGCGCATTCGGGTTACACACAAGAAGAGTTGTGTGCAGTGCAAAAGCGATGGAGGAGTGGATTGGGAGGGGGAGACAGCATAGAGGAAGAGGGCACAGGAAGAATGAAGTTAAGGTCATGAGACAGGTGTGGAGGAGGGTAAGGGACAGGGGTAGTGGAGACTGAAGCCAGGAGGATTACGAGATTGGAGGATGTGTTGCTACAGAAACTCTCACTATGTAATTCAGAGAATCTGGTGTTGTGGGGTAGTATCAAGATAGCGCATGTATATACACTGCCAGAAAAAAAAAAGAAACCTTTGAAACACTAGTTTGACACCAATGTTAATAATACAGAGGCACACTGTGTTATTCCTTGAGGTATGAAACTGTTCCACTGCCCACAAAAAACTTGAGCTTTAATATCATGATGTTGCATTTATTTTTTGCTGCATCAATAACAATTAATTTTGACATCATGTGCTCATATATAAACAACAATAAAAAATACTGAGATGACTTCTCTCTTTACATTACTTTTTCCTTTATTATGAAATAATAGTTGACATCAGAAAAGAAAATAGTTACCAACACTTTTAATACATTGTTCCAGTGACATACAGAATTGCTGAGCACATCTTTATTGAATTTCTGTGGTGAGATAATCAGTCGCTTCTTGATACTGTGATACTGCAATAGTTTTAAAGTTCTATAATGATGTTATTTAAAACTTCAGGCATCTATTATTTGCAATTCTCCTGTTTTCATTACTTCTTTAGAGTTCTATTCTAGGGCACAATTGATTTGACTACATGGTTACAGATTCGTTTGGTGTGTCGATAAGTATATACACCAGGCTGAGAACTTTGCCATCTACACAGTTACATTCTTCCAAATTACTACATTGTGCCAGCACTGCAGCTCGACTGAAGCGATGGGTTGTTGAGTGGAATGTGCAATAGGAGAAGAAGGTGAGGAGTGGGAGGGAAGATTGGAGGAAGCTTGCTAATGGCTGGGAGGGAGAGGCAGCAAGTGGGTGGGTTACAAATGTGGCAATAGTGAGCTCGTTCAAGTTACAGGCAAGGAGAGTTGTGTGCAGTGCTTATGAGATGGAGGAGTGGATTGGGAGGAAGAGACAGAATAGAGGAAGAGGGCACAGGAAGAATGGAGTTATGGTCATGGAACAGGTGTGGAAGAGGGTATGGGGCAGGGAGTAGTGGAGATTGAAGACAGGAGGATTATGAGATTGGAGGATATGTTGCAATGACAACTCTCATCTATGTAATTCAGAGAATCTGGTGTTGTGGGGTAGCATCGAGATGGTACAGGTTGTGAAGCAGCTATGAAATCACACACATTGTGCTCAGCAGCATGTCCTGCCACTGGGTGGTTAACTCTGATCTCAGACACTTCATCAATTGCCATTTGTTCAGGTAGGCAGCTGACTGCTTTTTTGGAAATTTGGGACGAAACTGCTGAGGTCATAAGTCTCTAAGCTTACACACTACTTAGTCTAACTTATGGACGACACACACACCTGTGCCTGCGGGAGGACTCGAACCTCCGATGGGGGGAAGCTGCGCGGACCGTGGCAAGATGCCTTAGACCACGCGGCTACCCCACACAGCAGCTGACTGGTGCCCAAATAAAATCCTATGAAGAACTTACAGCAGCCTTGGTGTATGACATAATTGCTTTCACAGGTGGCACTGCCTCAGGATAAGCCTGTTATGAGACTGGAGAGGGATGTGCTGGATGGGTGTTGTAATGTTCCTGTTCTGTATATACATTGCCAGAAAAAAAAATGGAACACCCTTTTAGAGGTTTCCAGTTCACTCAAGATTTATTGTTGCAACAGTGCATATGGAGTACATGAAATGATTGCATTTACAGATCAATAGCACATGCTGTTCAAACGTACCAGGTATTAACCCATGGTGAAACACCCATACAAGTATGTGGTGTACCTCTGTGGGCAGCAACACAGGCACAGGCTCTGGCATCCAGTCGATCATACAGGTGGTGAACACTGTCCTGGGATATGTCATTCCACACCTGTTCAACGTGTCCATGTAGTTCTGTAAGAGTTGTTGGTTGACAAGTCACACAAGTCACTTCTCGACTATCAGATCCAATATGTGCCCTATTCGAGACAAGTCCAGTGAGTGTCTTGGCCAGAGAAGTTGCTGCAGATCTTGCAGAGCACAATAAGTTTCACAGGCAGTGTGTCAGCAAGCATAATCCTGTTGGAACAATGCATCACCTTCCTGTTGCAAGAATGACAAAAGAACAGGTCTAACAACATTCTGCATATATATATATACCACTGGTTAGTGTCCCCTCCAGAAATATCAAAGGTGAACAAGAGCTGTAGCTTATTGCACTCACACCATAAGGCCTGGGGTAAGATCAGTGTGTCTTCGATGAATGCACTCTATGAGACAGGTCTACACCGTATGAGCAAAGGACCATTACTTGCATGCAGGCAGAATCTGCTTTCTGTAGACCACAGTGCACCAGTCCATCTTCCAAGTGATCTTGTAACAGCACCAGCTGAACCACAAATGTCGATGCTGTGGCATGAGTGGAAGATGGGCTAGAGATGTGTGTGCCCATAGTTCAACTGCTAATAACTGGTTCACATCAGTTTGCATTGACACATCTAGGCCTGCATGCCCTCTTACCTGTGCTGTAGTAGCTGTATGCTCTGCCACTGCTTCCCTTACAATACGACGATCCTGTCGGGCCTGTGTGCCATGTGGACGTCCAGAATCTCATCTACGAATGTAATAATGTCCATGTGAGCACTGATACCAGCACCATTGCACAACTTACACATGTCCAACTTGTGTGGCAATTCTCTGGAAGGACCGTCTTGCCACTTGGCAGGCCATAATTTGACCCCTTACAAACTCGCTCAGCTGGCTGTAGGAAGCACGAGTGCATCCCTGTAGCATGGTTACCTACTTCTTTTATACATTTGTACCACACTGAGCCTTCTGGCTGTGAGTAATCCCTGTTAAACAACAGACACAGATGACACTCTGGTAGCTATTCCATTAAGCTATCTGTTGTCAGATGATATTGAAACCATTATCAGTACACTTACTATCTCTCGGGTGGCACATGCTATCTTCAGATCGAAATTGATGTCGTTTTTCCAGGTGTACTAACTTTTTTCCGGCAATGTACTTACGAAAAGTGTCACAATAAATTTTTTGTCCCAAATTGCATTTCTCTCAAGTAATTAAATGAGACTTTTGCAATGTCTTAAGTGTTTTGAATCAGGAGTTCATAAATAGGTCAATGTAGCCAATGATATTGATTTGTGTCACTTCTTCAGTCTGTTTTGCGTTGAAACTCCTTGGTTTTATATTTGTTAATTGTACAAATGATGTGGAACAGGTTTTACACTTTTGCAATAAATGTTGACATCCATGTTACATAAGGTCTAATTCTATTAACAGCTTTCTCTTCCAATAGTTGCTGACTTACAACTCACAACAGCACTGACTGGTACTCCCTTGAACTCCAAATGACTTGCATTAAATACTTTGGCCTAACAGTGACCCTTATATACATTCATTCCAATGTGTAATTACTTTTATATAGTTACAAACACAATTTTTCATAATTTACAATGAGAACAACATTGTTTAAGGTAATTTAAATGTGACAGCATATTTGGCAAGAATAAATAAGAGATTATAAGTAAATTGTTTTGTAAAGCAAAAAGGGTTTCTTTGATAAATTTCATATAATAATTCCATTTAACAGTTATTACACAAATATGTAAGATTTCATCACAAACAAGTTACCATTCTAATTACTACAATATATTGACCACAATCCCTAACCTTCCTCACTTTATACAAATAAAGTGCTCCAGTGTGTACTGAATACTATAAAAGTTGTGTTTGTTTACATGATAGCCATATTGTTTCCTGATCTTATGAAATTCCATTAACATATGTTATTCTGTATGTCAATTATTATTCCCAGTTGCATTATAGAATGATTAGTGTAATCTGAAAATCATGGCATAATTGCAAATATGTGTTCATGCAATGAAGTTACAGTGTATTTGGATGTACACCGTCTGTGTCTTCCACAAGGGCAAAGGACTGGGAGTAAGTGTGATGTAAGAATGGACTAGAATGTTGTCTAGATTGGATGGGTAGTAGAATGCCACTTTGGGATTGGTGGAAAGGATTGTGGGTAAGATGCTCTTCTTTTCTGGTCACAATGATAAATAGTTGAAGCCTTGGCAAAAGATATGATTCAGTTGTTCCAGTGTGGAATGAGACTGGGTCATGAAGCTGATTCCTGTGACTGATTGAGGGATTAGAGGCATGTGTGCATATCAAATGGGAAATCTCATGTGGAATAGGTTTGGAAAGTGGCAGGGAGCTAATGTTGTCATTGTAGATGCACCATCCATGGATGGCCACACCATATGGGAGTGACTTTTTAATGTGAAAGGGATGGCAGTTATCAAAATGATGGAATTGTTAATGGTTAATGGACTTGATATGGTTATTGGTTTGGACTGGAGTCATCAGGGCTGTGGAGATTAAAATCCAGGAAGGGTTGAGGAGGACCAGGTGAAGCAAATGGGAGAAAAAATGTTGAGGCTGTGGAGGAATGCAGAGAGTGTATCTTGATCCTGTGTCCATATCCTGAAGATGCCACCAATGAACCTAAATCAGTCAATGGATTTGGGATTTTAGGTGGCTAGGAAGGTTTCCTCTAAATGGGCCATAGACAGATTGGCATAGGATGATGCCATGTGGTTCTACCCTCGAAGAAGAAGTAGTTATGTGTGATGATGTAGTTAAGTAGGTGTGTATGGAGTGAGGTGGTGAGTTTGGAGACAGAAGGAACTTGGGAGAGGTAGCATTCAATAGTGGCAAGGTCATGGGCATGAGAGATGTTGAGGTATAGGAATGTGACACCAACTGAGATGAATAAGAGACTGAAGCAGTAAATCTCACCCTCTCAATCCACCTCTGTTTCTTCAGGTGCTGTGCACAACTTCCTTTGACTGCAGAAAAAACAAGCTCCCCAGTGTCACGTTCCTATCCTGTGTACCTGGCACCTGCCTCTCCCTACAGACCCTACTCGAACTTCTCTTCCACTGATCATCTGCTTTGTCCTTTGTCCACTCCACCCAGCACAACCCCTCACCCCCATAGAGGTGCAGTGCTGACACAAGTCACAATGAAGTTCACTGGGGCAATGTAACTGTATAGGTGTGTGAGTGGAGTGAGGAATGGATGGATTTGGGATGTGGTTCACATGTGTGCCAGCACACACTTGAATATAGCAGGGTCATGATGGGAGCTAAACAAAAATACTTTTTTTTTTCCTTGTGCATATCCACACCCAGTTAGTCATATAACTGATAAATAAGTGACCAATTGTCAGCATAATTTGAAGGCATCATACATCTATTCTGGAAATGAGATTACAACTGTCTAATTAGTTGGAGCATATAAGTTTATCTGAGCACAGTAATAGTTATGTCATCTTTTTACTAAATAATGTCAGTAATAATATAAACACACTGTTTATAATTTCAACATATTGAGTGTATATAAATAATTTCATGGATCCATTAACTTTATCTGAGTTTGTTGTTATGATGATACTGAAAATTCTGGATGAAATACAAACAACAGAATGAGTAGCAATAATCATATGGTTGGTTCCCTGGGTAGTATTTATGCACATAAATGAGAAATGGAACAAGATAGGCCAGCTTATTAACTTGCATTTTTCTTTTGAGCACACTCACAGAGATGGCCATATTCTCAATTGGACACATAGCCTACCAGTATTCATAAAGGTCTACACTGGCCATTTATAGATGAGTGGCTAGTTATTTACTTCTATTCAAGAAACTGTCAGTGATACTGCAGGAGTTAATTAGTACAAATAACTTCAAATTATCTTTAATTATTTTTCTGCTGTCTGTTATATATTTCACTTCCTTAGGTAATTAGTGACAGATAGTAAAAATAATTTATCCTACTATCTGTATTTGTGAATGTCACTGTCATTTTCAAATTGAAATAGACTGTTCATGACAAATTTCACTCAAAACATTTTGTTAAAATTCATAATTGTCATCACCGATACTGCATGATTCATACATTTATACCACATACATAATTCTAATTATTTTCTTTGTAATATTTATACATATTATAACAGTATAGAATTACTTCAAAAAAGTTATAGAACACAAATCTCTCATCTTCAGAGGTACACAGCTGTTTTTACCTTTCTTCATTTGTCCTATTATTGCTATGAAGCTTTGGTCAGTAGTCTTCTCAAAGCTGGTATTTCATTCAGTGCTACTAGAAACAGAAACATCAGATAACATCCAGGAAGATACAATACTGATGTTTCTGCCATTAAAAAATATTTTCTGCACAGTTACAAAATACTCATGCTTTTATTCATTGTTAAAGATCCTGGCGTCAGAATGTTGAAGCCTGGCTGCAAGATACAGAAAAAGATGTGAAGCAGAGTGAAGATCTGCGCAGAAGATCACGTAGGATTCAGAGTAACAGGCGATCACTCGAAGCAGATTCAGGTACTATGCACTAACTATACTACTTACTCATTTCATGTGTACAAGTAATAACAGAGCATTGCAATTTGACTGTAATTAATTTCTTTAACAGAAGAGCTGAACGTTAAAGTGTCCCTGTTATTTATAACATTTTTGATTCATTATCTCCATTTTCCATGGGTTACATTCATGACTTCTTTCTGTGATGGAGATCATTTTTTGGTATTTATTTATTCTTCCTCAGATCATTCAGCACAACAGTATAGGGCACCAGACATATTACAGAAAAAATATTACGTGGATAAGACATGTACAAAGTAGGATAGCAGTAGACCAAGGATAGGTCAGAAAGTTGGCCATGGCATTAATGCAACCATACCAACATTCACCCTAGCAACTTAGGAAAACCATGGAAGACTTCAGTCAGGATGGGAGGGCAGGGTAGAATGCCATTCTTCCCAAATGCGAGTTCAGTGCATTAAATTTGGCATACAACATGCACAAGAAGTACAAACAATGATATAACTAGAACACTTAAATGGATTTGCAAAAATAATGCATTCGCTCAAGAAATACATGGCTACACACTGGCCATTAACTCACTTGCAGTTTTGTTACATTCAGAGTTCTCAAACAAAATTTATTTCTCTTCATTCTTAAGGAATCTGTTTACATCCATTAATTCAATGTGGAGGTGGTCCTGTATTTTGACGTATCTATAACTTCCTTCTTTTGTTGCCACTGCAAGTTTAAGTTGTAGCAAAGACTGTCATAATTCCTGTTTGTAAATGTTACTATTTTCAATATGTGGCCTGTTGATAGCAAAAGCCGGCCGCTGTGGCTGAGTGGTTCTAGGTGCTTCAGTCCAGAACCATGCTGCTGCTATGGTCGCAGGTTCGAATCCTGCCTCGGGCATGGATGTGTGTGAAGTCCTTAGGTTAGTTAGGTTTAAGTAGTTCTAAGTCTAGGGGACTGATGACCTCAGATGTTAAGTCCCATACTGCTTAGAGCCATTTTTTTAGCAAAAAGCTTCATAAAAAGCACAATAGGAAGCAATTTTTAGTACCCTAGTTGCTCAAATATTTATCTATACTAGTTCTGAGAGTGTAAATCATACATTATTTCTATTAGCTATTTTTGTACAACAAATACTTTATGTAAGTGCAGAATTATTGTACAATATCATTTCCGGTATAATGAATGGAGGTATGCATAGTAGTTCAGTTTTTGTCATTTTGGTGACCTAAATCAGCTTTCACACACACATCAAAAACAGTTGAACTTACAGGGGGTGGACAAAAATATGGAAACACCAAAAACACAATATATTACCATGCTTAATATAGTGCAGGAAACTTGTCATTCAAAACAGCTTCCACTCATCTCAGAATAGATAAGTACAGGTTCTATATGGTTTTCGAGGAAATCTTATATCATTCTTCCTACTAAATGGTGGCAAGTCCAACTAATGATGACAAAGGTGGATTGTGATTGTGTACCCCTCTCTCCAAAGCTGACCACAAATGCTCAATAATATTGTGATATGGTGATTGTGGTGACCAGAGGAGATGCAAAAATTCACCCTTGTGCTCACAAAACCAGTCCTGGATAATGTGAGCTGTGTGATCAAGGGCCCTGTCAGCTTGGAACACAGCATCACCACCAGGGAACAAACATCGTGCCATAGGATGAATCTGTTGAGCCAAAGTAGTCACATAATCCTTGGCAGTAAGTGATAGTGCAGAGTAACCATGGGGCCCCATGAAATACTCTGATATGGTTGCCCAAATCTTCACCGAACCCCCACCGTCTTTCACTCTTGGGATGTAAACTATACCAGAAGTTGCCAGTGTGAAACAAGACCAAATGACATTCTTCCTTTGCCCAATTGCCCAGGTTTTATGGCTTTGGCACTATGTTTACCTTTCATTGGCATTTGCATCAGTGATGAGTAGTTTTGAAACTCCAGCTCCTCCTGCAGTTCTCAACTTCTGGATCTTCCTTCATGTTGTTTTGTTGCTGACAGGGTTTGCGATAGTGACAGTCACTTCTGCAGTGACTTTTGGAGCTGTTGTCCTCTTATTTTTCATCACAATCCTCATGAATGACCATCCATCATGATCACTAAATACACACTGTCATCTGAGTTGTGACTTAGCAGATGACATTTTTCCGCTTTCCCTGTATGTTTCATAGTGTGCCTCTTGAAGCATCAAACACTTTTGCTGTTTTCATTACAGAAGCACCCATCATACGAGCACCAACAATGTGTTCAGATTCAAATGCACTGAGCGCTGACATAACAGACTCACAACTACACAGAACACTGTTCTGACCACAGCTGACACTTGTAACATATAGAGAACAATGCATGGATGCAGGCATCTGTGTTTACACTCAAGCATGCATTTCTCATGATGTTTCCATATTTCTGTCCACCTCCTGCAAAACCAAAAAATTTTGGGCTATCTACTTGTATTATTATGTTTTGTAAACACCTGCTACATTTACATGATTGTATTATGTTTTCTTTAAAACTGCTTATCTGATGTTTGTGTCTATGTCTTCTCTTGAGTAATTCTGTACATGCAACAGATCATTGTATACAATTTAACAACTAAAAGTTAAAGCAGTCATGAAACTGAAGGTTTGTTTGAACACAACAATGCTTCTCTCTCTCTCTCTCTCTCTCTCCCTTTCTCTCTGACAAACATGCATACATGCACGCACGCGCTCGTGCACACACACACACACACAACACACACACACACACACACACACACACACGCGCACACACACACACAAGAAAACATAAAAACATAAACTGTTTGAAAATTATCTGCATCACTTCATGACATATATAGTTTGTATTTTTTAACATTAAAAACCTCTTTCTCAATACAATTTTTCACCACAGGAAATTCCCATGTACAGGCACGTGTGTCATGGAGGTAAATATAAACTTGTGTTGTCAGTGCCAGTCAGGAGGGCACGGGGGGGGGGGGGGGGGGGGGGGAATATAAGTTTTGTACCCAGTTCAGTCTACCAACATGGCTTAAAGTGTCATTTCAAACTTAGACCATGCGTGCATTGTCACTTTATGGCAAGAAAGGTTGGCAGCACAAGAAGTCACCTGCTGAATTGATATACACTACAGTGACCTCTTTCAAACATTGGGCCACTATTGCTAGCAACAAAACATTGAAGATCTGTCTCACAGTAGTCACTGGCAGTTGACAATACTAGCTGATGACCACCACATACAAATTGGGGTTCATAGGCACCCTAGGAAGAATGCAGCAGAATTATAATGTAACGGGGAGGGCTGCATCAACTCATTCAGTATGCTCTATCTACAAATGATTAATTTGGCCTTCAGACCTTCATTACAAAAAGTAATACAAATCTCCCAGCACAATGATATACAAAGAAGGTATGAAAGGGAACATTTGAAGTGAAATCTAGATCAATGATGTAAGGTTCTCTTCACGAACAAATGCAGGATTTCTCTCACATCTGTTGATCATAGCAGAAGAATATGGAAGTGGTCAGGTACAAATACATATCTCAAGCATTCAGTTCTATGGGTTCAGTAGGAAAGTATGTTAGTCATGTTTTGGGCCAGTATCTTGTACAGATGTCAGGTGCATTTCATCATCATCAAGGGTGATTTGTGGGCTGTGTAGTGCCTGAACAAGATTCTCCAACCTAATACCCAGCCTGAAATCAACATTTCCATGATAGATTCATCTTTCAAGATGGTAGTAAATGAGCATACCTTGACCACCTCGTGAACACCTTCCTCCAGGAGACTTGAATCTATCAAATGGAGACTGTGGTACCTGCTGACGTGAATCAAATTGACCATGCTGGGGACAAGTTGAAATTTGCATTTTATGTAGATGCAGGAATGCTCTTCGCATACTAGATGATTGGAAGAGGCCTTCCGTGAATGAGAGGAGTAGAGTTAAGCAGCAATACTTCTCCAACTTGAGAAAAGCATCCCAACCATGATACAAGCATGTTACACCACAAAGGGTGAAGCAGCAGTGTATTGATTTCACAGATGTGTACTTTCAGACTACCTTTACTTTTGCTATTTTTTGTTTTTATTTCACAGTATGATGTGTTTCTTGTTTAGAAGTTCCCATTAAAAATTCTAGGACTTGTAGAGGGGAGTGAGTACATAATATTCTGAATGGGAACCCATGCCCAGAAACATACTGTTCCCATTCTATGATGGTTTCAGTTCAGATGTGTAACACGTCCAGATCTGCTGATGGAAAGAGAAAAGTCACAGAGTTACTTGTCCTGGTATGCAATAGGGCAGACAGGATGACGCGTGCTATGTCACATGGCCACCTGATGTCATTCAATGCCTGCCGTGTCGTGAGACCTATTCAATGCCTTCAATTGAATAAACAAGGTTTTTGGAATACACACACATGCTCCTTGTGTATGGCAAAGCTCAAGATAACACAAGAGCTTCTCATTGACTGTATCACGAATCTTTTCTGCAATGTAGCACACCATCGCACAACCTTTTTGTCCAAGTTATGCATCAGCTCTGAGAAACAGAGCAATGCCGCCTGCTTAAATTTGAAGACAATGTACTGCACAGTGTTGAAAATAAGTCATCAATGAATATTTGAACAATACTTTGTTCAATGGTTGTTAGTCACAGTATCATCTGGGATGTTTTGCATGAGCAACAATTACATCTGTACCAGTTACAAAGGGTACACGCTACGGGTCCAGCTTATTTTCCACAATGCATTGCCTACTGCACATTGTTCCTGCACTGCTGCATCAATACACCACTGTTTCCACTCAGTTTCTGTTCACAGATGAATGTTAAGTTCACTAGGGACAGCCATGTCTCAGCAGACAAAAACCTTCATGCCATGCATCTTCAGAGATATCAGCACCGGTTTGGTATTAATGAGTGGGCAGGTATTCTGGATGGTCATGTGATTGGGCTTTACCTCCTTCCACTCAAACTGACTGATCCTGCATACTTGATCTTCCTACAGAGTGTATTACACCCATTCTTGGAAGCTGTGTCACTTAATGACCATCAGGAAATGTGGTTTCAGCATGATGACGCACCATCTCACTTCTCACGTGCGGTTCGGAGAAATCTCAACAGATGATATCTACATCTACATCTACATGACTACTCTGCAATTCACATTTAAGTGCTTGGCAGAGGGTTCATCGAACCACAATCATACTATCTCTCTACCATTCCACTCCCGAACAGCGCGCGGGAAAAATGAACGCTTAAACCTTTCTGTTCGAGCTCTGATTTCTCTTATTTTATTTTGATGGTCATTCCTACCTATGTAGGTTGGGCTCAACAAAATATTTTCACATTCGGAAGAGAAAATTGGTGACTGAAATTTCGTAAATAGATCTCGCCACAACGAAAAACGTCTTTGCTGTAATGACTTCCATCCCAACTCGCGTATCATATTTGCCACACTCTCTCCCCTATTACATGATAATACAAAATGAGCTACCCTTTTTTGCACCCTTTCGATGTCCTCCGTCAATCCCACCTGGTAAGGATCCCACACAGCACAGCAATATTCTAACAGAGGATGAACGAGTGTAGTGTAAGCTGTCTCTTTAGTGGACTTGTTGCATCTTCTAAGTGTCCTGCCAATGAAACGCAACCTTTGGCTCGCCTTCCCCACAGTGTTATCTATGTGGTCTTTCCAACTTAAGTTGTTCGTAATTTTAACATCCAGATACTTAGTTGAATTGACAGCCTTGAGAATTGTACTATTTATCAAGTAATCGAATTCCAACGGATTTCTTTTGGAACTCATGTGGATCACCTCACACTTTTCGTTATTTAGCATCAACTGCCACCTGCCACACCATACAGCAATCTTTTCTAAATCGCTTTGCAACTGATACTGGTCTTCGGATGACCTTACTAGACGCTAAATTACAGCATCATCTGCGAACAACCTAAGAGAACTGCTCAGATTGTCACCCAGGTCATTTATATACACTCCTGGAAATGGAAAAAAGAACACATTGACACCGGTGTGTCAGACCCACCATACTTGCTCCGGACACTGCGAGAGGGCTGTACAAGCAATGATCACACGCACGGCACAGCGGACACACCAGGAACCGCGGTGTTGGCCGTCGAATGGCGCTAGCTGCGCAGCATTTGTGCACCGCCGCCGTCAGTGTCAGCCAGTTTGCCGTGGCATACGGAGCTCCATCGCAGTCTTTAACACTGGTAGCATGCCGCGACAGCGTGGACGTGAACCGTATGTGCAGTTGACGGACTTTGAGCGAGGGCGTATAGTGGGCATGCGGGAGGCCGGGTGGACGTACCGCCGAATTGCTCAACACGTGGGGCGTGAGGTCTCCACAGTACATCGATGTTGTCGCCAGTGGTCGGCGGAAGGTGCACGTGCCCATCGACCTGGGACTGGACCGCAGCGACGCACGGATGCACGCCAAGACCGTAGGATCCTACGCAGTGCCATAGGGGACCGCACCGCCACTTCCCAGCAAATTAGGGCCACTGTTGCTCCTGGGGTATCGGCGAGGACCATTCACAACCATCTCCATGAAGCTGGGCTACGGTCCTGCACACCGTTAGGCCGTCTTCCGCTCATGCCCCAACATCGTGCAGCCCGCCTCCAGTGGTGTCGCGACAGGCGTGAATGGAGGGACGAATGGAGACGTGTCGTCTTCAGCGATGAGAGTCGCTTCTGCCTTGGTGCCAATGATGGTCGTATGCGTGTTTGGCGCCGTGCAGGTGAGCGCCACAATCACGACTGCATACGACCGAGGCACACAGGGCCAACACCCGGCATCATGGTGTGGGGAGCGATCTCCTACACTGGCCGTACACTACTGGTGATCGTCAAGGGGACACTGAATAGTGCATGGTACATCCAAACCGTCATCGAACCCATCGTTCTACCATCCCTAGACCGGCAAGGGAACTTGCTGTTCCAACAGGACAATGCACGTCCGCATGTATCCCGTGCCACCCAACGTGCTCTAGAAGGTATAAGTCAACTACCCTGGCCAGCAAGATCTCCGGATCTGTCCCCCATTGAGCATGTTTGGGACTGGATGAAGCGTCGTCTCACGTGGTCTGCACGTCCAGCACGAACGCTGGTCCAACTGAGGCGCCAGATGGAAATGGAATGGCAAGCCGTTCCACAGGACTACATCCAGCATCTCTACGATCGTCTCCATGGGAGAACAGCAGCCTGCATTGCTGCGAAAGGTGGATATACACTGTACTAGTGCCGACATTGTGCATGCTCTGTTGCCTGTGTCTATGTGCCTGTGGTTCTGTCAGTGTGATCATGTGATGTATCTGACCCCAGGAATGTGTCAATAAAGTTTCCCCTTCCTGGGACAATGAATTCACGGTGTTCTTATTTCAATTTCCAGGAGTGTATATTAGGAACAGCAGAGGTCCCAGGACGCTTCCCTGGGGAACACCTGATATCACTTCAGTTTTACTCGATGATTTGCCATCTATTACTACGAACTACGACCTTCCTGACAGGAAATCATGAATCCAGTTGCACAACTGAGACGATACCCCATAGGCCCGCAGCTTGATTAGAAGTCGCTTGTGAGGAACGGTGTCAAAAGCTTTCCGGAAATCTAGAAATACGGAATCAACTTGAGATCCCCTGTCGATAGCGGCCATTACTTTGTGCGAATAAAGAGCTAGCTGCGTTGCACAAGAACGATGTTTTCTGAAACCATGCTGATTATGTATGAATAGATCGTTCCCTTCAAGGTGATTCATAATGTTTGAATACAGTATATGCTCCAAGACCCTACTGCAAACCGACATTAATGATATAGGTCTGTAGTTAGATGGATTACTCCTGCTACCCTTCTTAAACACTGGTGCGACCTGCGCAATTTTCCAATCTGTAGGTACAGGTCTATCGGTGAGCGAGCGGTTGTATATGATTGCTAAGTAGGGAGCTATTTTATCAGTGTAATCTGAAAGGAACCTAATCGGTATACAATCTGGACCTGAAGACTTGGCAGTATCAAGCGATTTGAGTTGCTTCGCAACCCCTAAGGTATCTACTTCTAAGAAACTCATGCAAGCAGCTGTTCGTGTTTCAAATTCTGGAATATTCCAATCATCTTCCCTGGTGAAGGAATTTAGGAAAACTGCGTTCAATAACTCTGCTTTAGCGGCACAGTCGTCGGTAACAGTACCATCGGCACTGCGCAGTGAAGGTATTGACTGCGTCTTGCCACTTGTGTACTTTACATACGACCAGAATTTCTTAGGATTTTCTACAAAATTTCAAGACAATGTTTCGTTGTGGAACCTATCAAAGGCATCTCGCATTGAAGTCTGTGCCAAATTTCGCACGTCTGTAAATTTGAGCCAGTCTTCGGGATTTCGCGCTCTTCTGAACTTTGCATGCTTTTTCCGTTGCCTCTGCAACAACGTTCGGACCTGTTTTGTGTACCACGGGGGATCAGTTCCATCTCTTACCAATTTATGAGGTATGAATCTCTCAATTGCTGTTGCTACTATATCTTTGAATTTGAGCCACATCTCGTCTACATTTGCATAGTCAGTTTGGAAGGAATGGAGATTGTCTCTTAGGAAGGCTTCTAGTGACACTTTATCCGCTTTTTTAAATAAAATTATTTTGCGTTTGTTTCTGGTGGATTTGGGAGAAACGGTATTGAGCCTAGCTACAACGACCTTGTGATCACTAATCCCCGTATCAGTCATGATGCTCTCTATCAGCTCTGGATTGTTTGTGGCTAAGAGGTCAAGTTTGTTTTCGCAACCATTTACAGTTTGCGTGGGTTCGTGGACTAACTGCTCGAAATAATTTTCAGAGAAAGCATTTAGGACAATCTTGGAAGACTGACAGACACAAACACTCTACCACCAATTCTGCCTAATCTATCTTTCCTGAACACCGTCTGAGACTTCGTAAAAATTTCTGCAGAACTTATATCAGGCTTTAGTCAGCTTTCTGTACCTATAACAATTTCAGCTTTTGTGCTTTCTATTAGCGCTTGAAGCTCAGGGACTTTCCCAGCCCAACTACAACAATTTACAACTACAATTCCGACTGTTCCTTGATCCAAGCACGTCCTGTATTTGCCATGCACCCTTTGAGATTTCAGCCCACCCCGTACCTTCCCGAGGCCTTCTAACCTAAAAAACCACCCAGTCCACGCCACACAGCCTCCGCTACCCGTGTAGCCGCCAGCTGAGTGTAGTGAACTCCTGACCTATTCAGCGGAACCCGAAACCCCACCACCCTATGGCGCAAGTCAAGGAATCTGCAGCCAACATGGTCGCAAAACCGTCTGAGCCTCTGATTCAGACCCTCCACCCGGCTCTGCACCAAAGGTCCGCAGTCGGTTCTGTCAACGATGCTGCAGATGGTGAGCTCTGCCTTCATCTCGTAAGCAAGACCGGCAGCCTTCACCAAATCAGATAGCCGCTGGAATATAGAGAGAATTTCCTCAGATCCAAAGCGACACACGTCATTAGTGCCGACATGTGCCACCACCTGCAGCTGGCTGCACCCTGTGCTCTTCATGGCATCCGGAAGGACCCTTTCCACATCAGGAATGACTCCACCCAGAATGCACACGGAGTGCACACTGGATTTCTTCCCCTCCTTAGCAGCCATATCCCTAAGGGGCCCCATTACTCACCTAACATTGGAGCTCCCAACTACCAATAAGCCCACCCTCTGTGATTGCCTGGACCTTAAAGGCTGAGAATCATCCTCTGAAACAGGGCAGGCAGCTGCATCTGGCTCAGTCAGAGACAGTGCCTGAAACCTGTTTGTCAGATGAACCGGGGAGGCTTTCTGATCAGCCTCTGGGGACATCTTTTGCTGCCTGCCACACCTTGGAACAACCTCCCAATCAACCACAGGCGATGGCTCAGCCCCACTGCGGCCAGCAACTGGGGCAACCACAGCAGTAGACTGATCTGGGGACAGACGGGACGAGGTTGACATCCCTGCGATACCCAAGTCCGGCTCCCCACGGTGGTGCCCATTGGCAACAGCCTCAAACCGCACGACCGAAGTCAGCGCCGCTTGCATCTGTGAGCGAAGGGATGCCAACTCAGCCCTCATCCGAACACAGCAATCACAGTCCCTGTCCATTCTAATCGATGTTGAACAACAGTTACTGACACTCGAGTCCGTGCCTAGATAACGCAAGGGAAACACGCAAAGAAAGTATTAACTAACCTGTACAATGCCTAACGACTGCGCTACAATCTGCCTGAATTTACGATTACAGTAGCTAAAACTCGAAATTACACCTCCTATATGAAACTCACACGCAATTTAAGTAAGAATCTACGAAGTAAACACTAAAGCACAATGCTACAACTCTCAAATACTATAATATGACCGCAATTTATGAATTCAACAATGCAAGTACCCAAAAACATGCAAAGAAATTAAGAACTAAACTATGTAACAAATAAGTAAGCTAGGGGTATACGACTTGCTGCTGCAGCTGCTTCTCCAACGGCGACAGGGAGATGGAAGATGGATAGGCCTATGTAGTCGAACTGCATGACCTTTGCATTTAACTCGTATGGACTCCTTGTGGGGTCATATGCAAAGTTTAATGTACGAGACTCCTGTAGAGACAAAGGGAGGTCTGCTGGCACAAGTTCTGGCCACTGCACTAGAAACTGAAGAGACATCAGGTTGCATGGCAAGTGTGTACCAGAACATGCTTCGTAGGTATAATGTCTGTAGCAATGTTAGTGGTCGCAACATTGAGCCGGTGTTGTAATGCATCAGCGCTGTTGTGTATGTACAGTATGCTAGGTTCTTTTTTGTTTCAGACAAATATAAACACGTAATGTTTAAGTGTTAATACAAAAAAATGTGCTTAAGTGATAAATGGATATTTCATTATGTTTCCTTTTGAACTGTTACCTGATAACAGTACTGCATCATACCTAATTCAGTTTCTCAAGCAGAAGTGGATGAGTTAAACATCTGAACTGAAACAGTCATAGAATGGAAACAGTACATTTCCAGACATGGGTTCCTAGGTTCCTGTTCAAAGTATTATGTACTTTCCCGCCTCTACAAATCCCACAAGTTTGTAACAGGAATTTCTGAACCTCCTGTATATGAGACTTATTCTTTTGTTCCTTGCTCCCTTTGAATCTAAGCCCATATTTGTACACAGATACCTAGTTGGGCAAGAACTTTTTTGAGCAGTTTATTTGCTATTCTCTCTCTCTCTCTCTCTCTCTCTCTCTCTCTCTCTCTCTCTCTCTCTCTCTCTCTTTTTCTCTCTCTTGGAGACCTGCTATGACATGTATTTTACATTACACAATAAAATTACAAGAAAATTATGTATTCCTGATCTTGAAGAATAAAAGTAATGCTGTTCTTTCCCTAGAGAGTGAAGGGCGTGGAAGTACTCTTGATACCTTACCAGAAGAAAAAGCAACTCTTGGAAAAACTACTAACTATAAGAGAGTGTATCCTGACTGGAGGCCTACTATAGAAAAAACTGATGTTGTTGGAGCTATGGAAGCCATTGAAGGTAAACATTCTTACACTTCCTTCCGCAGTGCCACATTTGATAATATTTAGCAATAAGAAGATTTTCACAATAAAGTTTATAGTTTTAAAACACATTCTCTTAATATTTATCAGTATACAAAAGCCCAACAAAACATATAATTTTCAGAAACATATTTCAACTTATTTTATAATCAAAGCGTGATAAGTGGGTATAAGACTTGATGGAATTTTCTTCTGAAGTGAATGGAAAATAACTAATTCTTAAATATAACTTTCAGGAAATCAGACAATAATATTTATCTGTTCTACATTTCATTATAGTACACCAGAATTAAATAATTCTAATCGAATCTGTCCTGTAAAGCATGACAGCATATAACAATGCAAATCTGAATTTGTTTTGATAATTCATCTTGCTTCATAAAACACAAATTCAAAATTAAATTAAAACCTTACTCACATAATCACAACCAGACCTGCCTTTATGCCTTTAGTGTGCCACTCAGCACAATAGATAATTTTAAAAATGTAAAGAAATAAGCATAAGAATAAGATTCTGAATTACTGTCCACTGAATGTAGAAGACAAAAACAATGGAAACTCTTTGCTAGGTACATTTATGTATGCTGCTAAGTCAGACAGCTTGTAACTGTGTGTGGGCCAATTTCTGCAGGATGAAGTAGGGTCAGAATACCAGGTCCCAAGTTTTTTCTAACCTTGTCCTGGACTTGGACAGGTTACAGAGGATTTAGGTTCACTATGTAGAGGCTTTACTAAGGAAGATACCATGGTTATTGTGGGTGGGCCGGGCAACAGTATTGACAGAGATCCGGGGTACAGCATAGAGTGTGACCTGGCAAAGATTGCATCAACATCGAGTCATACCAGTGTTTGGTTTGTGTCGGTTCTGGAGCGCCACGACCGACCTCATTTGAGCTCTTCTGTCAGGAGAGTTAATTTGGAGTTGGAACGGCTACTTGGATCTGGCGCAGGGTCACACATTGGTGTGGTTCCTGTTGATTCACTCTGTAGGTGGGACTATACTAGACACGGCCTAAACCTCAACAAGAAAGGGAAGGGTAAACTGGCTGGACTGATAGCAGGAAATTCAAATGGGGGAGGAACTACATCTCATGGTGGAAACTCTTTTTTAGTGTAAGATCAGTGTCCAGTGGGAAACTCAGCCAGGCAAATACTAAAGATGTTAAAAAAGTTCAAGATACTCACAAAAGTAAAGTGAAAAGCAATGTTAGTATATTTCATCAAAATATTGGGGGACTGAAGAATAAAATTGATGAGCTTCTGCTTTGTTTAGAAGATATAGAAACTGAGAATGTAATAGATGTACTATGCCTGTCTGAGCATCACATTGTCACTGATATGCAAAAGGTTAGCATCAATGGATACAAATTAGCTGCACAGGTAAGTAGAGATAATATGATGAGAGGAGGAGTTGCCATATACGTCAAAAGCTTCCACAGTGTAAAAAATTTAGAAACTAAAACATTTTGTGTAGAGCAATATATGGAAGCATGTGCCACCGAACTTAAACTAAATGATGGCACTTTCATAATTGTAACAGTGTATAGGTCCCCCTCAGGGAATTTCCAGCTATTTCTAGAAAACTTGGATGCTTTGCTGTGCTATCTGTCAGACAGGGGGAAGCAAATTATCATTTGTGGGGATTTCAATGTTGATTCCCTGAAAGAGTGTAATAGGAAGAATGACCTTGTAGTATTACTCAGTTCTTTCAATTTCAGCTCCGTCATTGATTTTCCTACTTGGATAACAAAGAACAGCAGTACATTGATAGATAACTTTTTTATAGACCAAGATAAGTTTAAAGACATAAATGCTTATCCTGTTGAGAATGGTCTTTCAGATTATGGTGCACAGCTAGTTACAGTACATGACATAGCTCCATGTAGTATATCAAATCAGACTTTCAAAGCAGTGCATTCAATTAACAATATAAATATTGCAAACTTTAGGGAAAGCTTACAGCAGCTAGACTGGGGTAAAGTGTATAAGGAACCCGATGTAAACTTTAAATATAACTTATTTCACGATACATTTTTAAGGGTATTTCAAAATTGTTTTCCCAAGAAAATAGTTAAACATAATTCCGAGAAAACATACAAAAAACCTTGGCTAACTAAAGGAATAAGCATATCTTGCAACCGTAAAAGAGAACTGTATCTAACAGCAAGAGGGAGTACTGACCCCCAAAATTGTTCAATATTATAAAAACTATTGTGCGGTACTAAGAAAAGTTATTAAAAAGTCCAGAAGCATGTTTATCATGTCTGAGATCAGTAACTCTGATAATAAAATTAAAGCAATTTGGAATATTATTGAAAGGGAAACAGGACAACCAAGAGCACAGGAAGACTTTAGTGCCATAAAACTGAATGACAAGTGTACTAACAAACAATCAGAAATTGTAAATATTTTCAATAATCATTTTTCAAATGTTGTGGAGAAAATAGGATCTAGATCTTCACTAGAAGAGGCAAGGCTACTAATACCTGTGCAGTTTGAAACAACTGTAATTCCACCAACCTCTCCCTCTGAAATCAGTAAAATAATAAACTCACTGAAAAGTAAAAGCTCTTACGGAATTGATGGCATTTCCATCAAGGTACTTAAAGCTTGTTCCCCACAGATAAGTAGGATTCTCAGCCACGTATGTAATAGCTCTTTGGAGCAGGGTGTTTTCCCCGATAGACTGAAATATGCCATTGTAAAACCATTGCATAAAAAGGGGGATATGTTGGATGTCAACAACTACCGTCCAATCTCTCTTCTGACAGCTCTATCAAAAATTGTGAAGAAAGTAATGTATTCAAGAGTCATCATCATCATCATCATCAGTTATCTGCTATATTAGCAGGTCCTTGGCCTCTCCATTTTCTGCAATCCATTGCTTCCTTCTTAAGGCTGCTGTATGTTGTACCGTCCATCATGTCATCCAGTATCTGGAATCTCTTCCTTCCTTGCTTCCTTTTCCCTTCTACATAACCTTCTAAAACTGTTTTTATCAGTCCGTCATTCTTTCTTAATATATGCCCAATCCAATTTCTTTTTCTTCTCTTTATTACATCTAGTAACTGTCTTTTCTCTCCCACTCTTCTCAGTACCTCTTCATTTTTTACTCTGTCCATCCAACTTATTCTTTCCATCTTCCGCCATGTCCAGATCTCAAAAGCCTCCAGCCTTTCTCTGTCTTTTTTCCTCATAGTCCATGTTTCAGCGCCATACAGAAGAACACTCCATACAAGACATTTTATGAGTCTCTTTCTGAGTTCTCTGTCCAGACCGCTGCAGAAGATTCTCCTTTTCTTATAAAACGCCTCTTTTGCCATTGCTATCCTTGTTTTAATTTCTGTGGTGCACTTCCAGTCGGTGTCTATCCTGCTTCCAAGATACTTAAAATTTTGCACCTGTTCTAGTGTTTCTCCATTCAGCACAATTTTTATTTCCTTATTTCCTCCTATTGCCAATACTTTTGTTTTATTTGTGTTAATTTTCATTCCATATTTTTTTCCGTTAGTTGCAATGGTGTCCACCAAACCGTGTAATTCTTTTTCCCCTGTGGCTAGAAGGACCATGTCATCAGCAAATCTCAAGCACCCTACTCTTCTTCCTCCAATTTCTACTCCTTTGTCATCTAATGAGCATTGGTCAATCATATTTTCCAAGTACAGGTTGAAAAGAGTATGTGATAAACAGCATCCTTGTCTTACTCCTTTCCCTGGTCTGATCCAGTCTGTACTTTCTCCTCTCACTTTAACTGAAACTTTTTGATTAAGGTATAATCAGTTTATAAGTCTTCTGTTTTTTCAGTCCACTCTCTTTTCCCTCATAATAGTCGCCAGCTTGTCCCAAACCACATTGTCAAATGCCTTTTCTAAATCGATGAAGCACATATATAGGTCTCATATATAGCACATGAAGAGTAGCCTCCCATATTTGTAAAAATAAAGTACTAACAAAATGTCAGTTTGGTTTTCAGAAAGGCTTTTCAACAGAAACTGCTATATACGCTTTCACTGATCAAATATTAAATGCTCTGAATAACTGGACATCACCTATTGGTATTTTTTGTGATCTCTCAAAGGCCTTTGATTGTGTAAATCATGGAATTCTTTTAGATAAGCTAAATCATTATGGTTTGAGGGGGGCAGTGCACAAATGGTTTAATTCATACTTAACTGGAAGAATGCAGAAAGTTGAAATAAGTGGTTCATGTAATGTTAAAACAACAGCTGATTCCTCAAACTGGGGGGCTATCAAGTACGGGTTCCCACAGGGTTCGGTCTTAGGTCCTTTACTGTTCTTGATATACATTAATGACTTACCACCCCACATTGATGAAGATGCAAAGTTAGTTCTTTTTGCTGATGATACAAGTATAGTAATAACATCCAAAAACCAAGAACTAAGTGATGTAATTGTAAATGATGTTTTTCACAAAATTATTAAGTGGTTCTCAGCAAACGGACTCTCTTTAAATTTTGATAAAACCCAGTATATACAGTTCCGTACTGTAAATGGCACAACTCCAGTAATAAATATAGACTTTGAACAGAAGTCTGTAGCTAAGGTAGAATTTTCAAAATTTTTAGGTGTGTCCATTGATGAGAGGTTAAACTGGAAGCAACACATTGATGGTCTGCTGAATCATCTGAGTTCAGCTACATATGCTATTAGGGTTATTGCAAATTTTGGTGATAAGAATCTCAGTAAATTAGCTTACTATGTCTACATTCATTCACTGCTTTCGTATGGCATCATATTGTGGGGTAATTCATCATTGAGTAGAAAAGTATTCATTGCTCAAAAACGTGTAATCAGAATAATTGCTGGAGCCCACCCACGGTCATCCTGCAGACATCTATTTAAGGATCTAGAGATCCTCACAGTAACCTCACAGTATACATATTCACTTATGAAATTTGTTGTTAATAATCCAACCCAGTTCAAAAGTAATAGCAGTGTGCATAGCTATAACACCAGGAGAAAGGATGATCTTCAATATGCAGGGTTAAATCTGACTTTGGCACAGAAAGGGGTAAATTATGCTGCCACAAAAGCCTTTGGTCACCTACCAAACAGCATCAAAAGCCTGACAGATAGCCAACTAACATTTGAAAATAAATTAAAAGAATTTCTAGATGACAACTCCTTCTACTCATTGGCTGAATTTTTAGATATAAATTAAGGGAAAAAAAACAACTACTTAAACATTAGTGTCATGCAATATTTTGTGTAATGTAATATCTTGTACAGACATCTTTTATTAACCTGACTGACACATTCCACATCATTACGAAGTGTCGTATTCATGATCTATGGAACAAGTATTAATCTAATCTAATCTAACATTTAATATTGTGCAAAGAGTTGAGACACAACTATGGTAATAACTTAATATTTACTTAAATTAATGAAAAAACATGCATAGATACCACAATGCAACTGACAAGAAGTCGTCTTCACACTCTTATTCACTTTCTTCATGTTTTTACCTCTGGTTCTAAGTCTGGGATATTCTTCAAATGAATCATCTACAAGAAAAGACTGGACATGTTTTAATTCAACCACCCCTTTTTTCAGTTGTTGTAGATGAAGGTGCACATTCATAATATGCTTCCTAAGGTGGGAGATGAATTTCTTTTGCCAAATAAGCCACCCAAAGCAAGGAATTTGATGATGGCACTACATTCCAGTTTATCAATTTGAACAAAACACATGAAAGATCTAACTGTTTTAAAAACCGTCATAAGCAAATCTGTTCTGCATCTCTCGTTGATAGTGATCCTATATTATATTGCATAACAAGTACAAAGATAACAGAAATATAATTACAGTAATACCAATGTCACCCTTATACAAGGCTAAAAAAAGATTCCCTGATTTTGTCACACAAATGAAATATGTCCAAGATAATATTATTGTGCAAGAGACTGAAATATTCATTTTGACATCATTAACACAGAAAATTCACAGATCGCTTCTTTGGTGAGTTTAAAGATGACTTGAAACTACAAAATTTCCATATTCAGCAACAGTTACAGCAGTATTTCAGTTATTAAAAATTATTATTATTATTATCATTTTCAAAAAGTAATGCAGTGTAATAACATCAAGACAAATAATCATCTCTACAAAGACATCAAAGATATAACATTAGTACAGATTCATGGACACAGTAGACTATATTATTCAATAGCAAGATTTCACCTCCTCCTTAACTTTCATTTCCATCTTCATCCATCACAGCGTTAAAATAAATGTACACCCCAGAAGGACTCTTTAAAATCATACTCATTGCACACATACTTGGCTCTTTCTCATGCACACTGTGAAGTTGGGTAATAGCAAACCACCTTTGCTGTGGCCTTGCCATCAGACCACTATGAGAAACCTGTATTGCCGTATTTATAGTCACTGAGTACATGGATCCACCTTCAGTATATGGATCCACCTTCCTGTATTTTGAGTTTTTCATTAATCTATCATACCATTCTATGTGTAATCACATTTCTACAACTACATGATTATTTTGCAGTTCACACTTAAGTACTTGGCAGAGGACACTTGAATATTGACCATTCCTCCTGGAACACCCTGTTATTGGGAACAACAGAGGGCCTACAACACTTCCTTGGGGAACCCTAGATATTACTCCAGTTTCATTCAATGAATTCTCATCAATTACTACAAACTTTGACCTTTTTGGCAGGAAATCATGAATCCAGACACGCAACTGAGCTGATACTCCATAAGCACACAATCTTATCAGAAGATGCTTGTGAGTGACCATGTCAATTTGTGCAGATCTAGAAATATGGAATACCTTGACATCCTCTGTTAATAGCACCCATTACTTCATGTAAATAAAGAACCAGTTGTGTTTCACAAGAAAGATATTTTTTGAATCCCTGCTGGCTGTGTGTCATTAGATCATTTCTATGAGATATTTCACATTATTGGAATACAGAATATATTAGAAAATCACATTTTAAATCAATGTCAATGATCTGGGTCTAAAATTCAGTGAATTGCTTCTATTTCCTTTCTTGTTTTTTGTTGCGGTCCATGCAGCTTTCAAGTTTTTGGGTACAGATCTTTTGTTGAGCAAGTGGCTGTATATGACTGCTAAAAATGCAGCCATTTCATCAGCATTTTTCAAAAGGAACCCATTTGTTATACTGCCTGGACTGGAAGACTTACTTTATTTGGTGACTTACATTGCTTTGCTACACCAAGGGTATTTACTTCCAAATTACTCAGGTTCGCATTCATGAACTGATTTGAATTTTGGAATAGTTGTTGGACTTTCTTCAGTGAAGGGATTCTGAAAACTGTATTTAGTTGCCCCTTTTTTAGTAGTGATGTCATCAGTAACATTACCATAGCTGTCACATGGTGACAGACTCTTGCACTGATATATCTTTTATAAAGCCAGAATCTCTTTGGATTTTCTTCCAGATTTCAAGACAGGGTTTTGTTGCAGAAACTATTAAAAGCAGCTCACATTGAAGTTTGTGCTAACTTTGTCAAATCATATTACTCTGCTTCTAATTCACTGCAACAAGCAATCTTTCATCTGTAATTACTTTCAGTTATGGAAACAGAAGACAATTGGAGAATCTAGACTGAGATTTTAGGTTCAACACACAAGAAATTCACACCTGTTTGCTGCATTTGAGACTATGTATTGTTATAAAGAAGCATAATCCAAACATACCTGTAATTTTGTATAGTGCAGTCTAGCTATTCTGCAGCTCCATTGCTCATAAATCCAGCAAGGAGAGAGCACTTTTCAACTCCAAAGACACTAACACAGTAATTGAACTATAGGATATCTTTCCTTTTTTCTAAATTGTTAACAAATATCAAGTGATTACATGTACTGATGCCATTTTTTGATATTGTCACATTGTAACCACAATCAGGTCCAGTCCAGCCTTGAAGGAAGTAGAACATTTAGTTAGCACTGATAGCACTTTTACTATCGACACCAATGTACAGACAGAAAAGAACTGCTTCCTGGATGGAGGGTGCTGCTATTTATACAACACAGAATATTCCAAAATATGCAAACATTACAAGCATAATAAATTTTGACAACCCTTCATAAATGATAAATACTAAATAACACATATTTGATGGTGATCCCACTTGAACTGGCAACCCACAACTTGTCAGCCAGCAGTGCTAACCACAACTCAACATTGTATGCAGCAGAGCTCATGGCAGTATGATAAATAATTATTTCAACAGGTATAATGAGTTCAAAGGCACCATACTGCATACTTTACGCACAGCAGAGAAACAGCCATTTAATTCCCCATTCCTAATATTTCTTTCCACAACCTGTTCTTCCAGATGAACTGTGGAGACATGGCCATTTTCATGATTCATTCATTACATTACCAAAAGCATAATTCATAAATAAATCTCGCTGTCTAACTTTTCTTGCTTGAAGAAACCAATCACAGCTGTCACATCTGAGCTCAACAAAGCTATTCTTTAAAAAAATTGTAGGTTTCTCCTTTAGAATGATACATACCACCCATCAGTACATCCAAACAATTATTTTTTTATCAAACTATGTAAGTCAGAGAGCAATTTCCTGAAAATATAACCTACAGTTATTGAATTTTTATCTATTTCAGATGCTCAGCCCCACAGTACTATCAAGGACAAATCAGCCTGGCGCAAATCCAATTTGAATGTCCCAAACAGTGCTGAGGAAACAGAAGTTGATGTTAGAAGGCTCAGGCGGATGAGATCTAGAGGCAGCATTGAACCAGTGTCACAAGGAAACCCTCTACAGGTAATGTGTGATTCTCATCCATGATAGTTATATCACTGATGCTATTTTGTGCTTAATTGTTTCAATTTATCTAGGCTGTGTTAATCTTGATGTTAATGAATTGCACATATTAATGTAGTAACTATTTTGGCTTCCACTGGAGAATAAATCAAATTTTGTATTTTCTTTTTATCCGTGAAAAATGATGAGAACATGTTTGTTCACTATAAAATGCAAGTTAGATCCTACAAGAATTACTTATAATAGAGTTGTGGAATGTAAGCAGCACACATAATCACAAGAGTCAGTAGCAACTCTTTGGAAACTATAGACAAGGTTAAAGTATATAATTATACTTGAAGATGCAAACTGGAACTTTTTTCAAAGTAATTGGCTAATCATTTTTACTGCAGTATCATTAAAAAAAAGCAGAAACTGAAGTACTTTATTTTGAACTAATGGCAGCAAACAATAGTTTGAATGGGATAGAAATTTCATTAATTTCTGCATGAGAAGCATCACCCTACTTTGTAATATCTTACCTCTAAGCCACGGTGAATGTTCTGCCCTTCAATAAGACTGAGTAAATTACATTTCATTGCCCATAACAAATAGTGTAACATGCCTTGATCTGATATTTTGCTATTCAATGGCTGTTTAGCCAAATACCATTTTTACTACAGCTCCAAAACTTCATAATATGTTTTGAGCATAAAGTATGTGATTATTCCTCATACACTTGAGATATGATGCATAGAAGCTGAGGTTTGTTATAAAAGGTGTGGAAATGTCTTTCCCATCACCTGCATTATGATTTTCATTATCTCAAAAGAACTGTTTAAAACTGTAGATATTCACACATTGTCTGATTATGTGAGGAAGTTTGAAGAAAACTATTTATTGCTGCGATAAATGTTATACTTTGGTTATCATTATTTCACATTAAAGTGTGACCTTCATTGTAACTATAATTTTTTTTAAGTTCATTTTAATAGCTTAATGGTACATGCTTTTCAGATGCACTTCATTCCAAAACTGTCCCATCACTGGTAGTTTTGTAACACAATCCTAAGTGAATTTCTTCAATGAAACAGCTTGAGAATTCAGAAATAATATGCTCATTATTTTTGTACACATAAGAAGATTGAATAGAATAATTTTCAGTGATTAATTCAGTCTGTTTGGAGAGTGTGTTATGTTATCTACTGACACAAATCAGCCTTTTTTCAATGAGGTGCACAGTTCTTTGATATATTAAAAATCAAAATGGTAAAACATTTTAGTGAAGTATTTAAGTTGTGTTTAATACATATGGACAGAGCTCCAGAATGACAAAAGGCACAACAGCTAGTCAGCTGGCTCCCATTGTACATAAAGATTCGTAGCAGCCATTATGCTTGGTGCCATCTGATGGGAATGATGTAGACTATACTTTGCAATTTGCTACCATGTATCTTCTGATTTTTCAACTATTTTAAGCTGAATAAAGCAATTTGTATATTTGCTTCTTGGGTTGTGCCCCATACAACTTTACCAGCTAGTATTATGTCTCTTCAGCCCATTTTTTGTGCACTGTGAGTTTTTTACATGCCAGATCTCGAAAACGATTATAATATTGAAAAATGAGGGGTAAATCAGACCAGTTGACTGTATTATCCTCTAGAGATGACATTTCAAATAGCAGAAAAAAACTTTTTCTTGCCTGATAGTGATTAGCATGTTGCATATGTACTTTATTCAGAAATAAGTAATGTGGTCAAAAGAAAAGAAAGTAGCTTACTACAGTTTCTTGTGTAGTATGTGGCAACAGCTGTCAAGAAACTTGCAGCTCTCATTCTTGACCCAAGCATGTTTTAACCAAAAAAGTGCTGCCCACGAAGAAAATAAATCATAGTTGGCAGATGTATGCAAGGTGCGACGCAAGACTAGTAAGAACTAGACGAAAAAAGTGTGTCATGCAGAAAAATCCTGGTGTCATTCCATTGGCAGTGTTTCTACTTACATGCCTGAATGTTTCAAATAAATCAAATTACATATAGGAACAATTTCTAGGAAGGATTTTTTTATCTGAGAAACTTGACTCAGTAAACATTTTTCTCTTTATAACATATTGTCATGTTCTTGTGAATATAAAGACCAAATCTGGCCATTTAAGAGACCACTTCATTCAAATTTATTTCATTCGGTTTAAAAAATCTGCATTCTGATATTGAGAACAATAGCCTAATTTCAATGTTTTCTTGTATGTTCATTGAATCAAACTTCTGTTCTATCTGTACGTTTTCTTAGATCTTTCCCATTTTTTAGCCTTAGACTACTTACATCAGTTTTTCATTGACACAATAATTCCATTCATTTGATGTTAACAAAGCTTACATTTATGTGAAGACTTTTACAAGTGATAAATTATGGATATGAATCATTTCCTTTCTATATGAAAGATGATGCATGCAGCCTAGTTCCACAGTGTCATCTTACTTGTTAGTACATTACAACAAAGGTATCATACACCTGACTGTGATGACTCGTGGTGGTTCATTCTGAGTGTCAGTTGCTACAGAGTTAGGCCTACCAATGTGTTCCCCGACATTTCACCAGTGTCTGCTGGTAAGGGAGTGTTCAGCTATCTATCTTCAATATACAATTAATGCCAAACCAGATACCACCAGATGTAAATGCACTTGACAGTCATGTTGGACTATAGTGATGATTGATATTGTATGAGACATTACAGTAATAAATGCTGTTTCTAAGAGAGTGTTGGATGGTATAGTGCTGGAGGAACACTGGTTGCGCCATTGTGTATCATGTTTGATCCCACTTGCTGTTACTTGTTGGTGAACTGAACAATGACTATTACATTAAGGAAATTTTAGAGCTGCGGGCAGTGCTGCTTAACTCTTTCCTGGAGCTGTATTCCAGCAAGTTATTACCTATTCACAAGCTATAAAGTATGCTGAAGTTTTGTGTGCACAACAAATACTGCTTCTTTCCTTGCCTACCAAGAGACATTACAAATCACTTACTGAAAACATCTACGATTTCACTGATCTGTTACTCATTCCCGTCAGGTAGTAGCTTATCCTACCAAATATATACCCAAGATAAAAACTATCTAGAACATCTCTCCCCAGAAACAGGTGCAAATCCTATAATTTGATAATGTGACCTATCGAGGTTCATATCACAGCCCATCAAAGCTTTGGAAAATATTGAATTTGGGTGTACTGCTTTATTAATCTGCACATTTCATCATTTCTTTTTTTGACTGTAGGTCATATGTGTACTAAATTTTATTCATTACCAATGAATCATATAACAAGTTGTAGTAGTAGTTAAGACACTGGACTGAAATTCAGGAAGAGTGAGACTCTGATCACCCATCTGCCCAACCTGATTTAGATTTTTCAGGTTTCCCTAATTACTTTAGAGAAATGGCACACTATTTCACTCAGCGTTCTCAAATTGGATTTTCTTCTGCCTCATCATCCAACTGATTAGGGTTCCGTTTCAAATGGCCTTGATTTCAACAGGATATGAACTTCAGTCTTCCTCCCTTATAACCGATGAGTCCTTCAAGGTGTTGCAGTATTCACAGATGGTGATTTCCTTTCTTTTATTTAAATATGCATTTCCTTCCTTATTTCTGCTAATTCTTTTAAGGCTTTACTGTTTTCAGAAATCTTGATGCAGTATTGAGACATGTTTAATAAGTGTTACGGATAGGATTCTTTTTACATATGCAATCCCTCTGAATTAAATATTTTTGTTACAGGCAATTAAAGAAGAAGACAAACGAAAGGGAATCATTGGAAATCTTGGGCAAGAGGCAGCACAAGATAAACTGACCTTGTACATTCGAAGACCAAGTGATGTAAATGATCCATCTGAAGAAATCACAAGTCCTACTCCAGAGGTTACTCTGCGCCATCCACGTAGAAATACTACAGAGCCTACTGAAGCTCTGCCAGGGAGCCAACCAAACAGTCCACTTATGACACGTTCACAGCTAATTCAAAAGTACAGGCATTCAATGGATGTTCCTGGAGATTTCCTTAAGACCATTGTGAGTGAAAAACCAGACACCAAAACTGACGACGAACAGATACTTCCACCAACTGTGCCAAGGCGTCTACGAAAAACCCGAGAGGATGCATGTGTTGCTGACAAGGTTGAAATTGATTCTGATAATATTGAAACTCCTCCTGCTATACGAAGAAATTATGCAAGCAGAACAGTGCATTCAGAGCCTAGTGATTCAGTAGACACCACTGCAAGACAGTCTCCAGTTTCTCCAACTTCAGATGATCATCAGTTCCACAGACTATCGAGGCATTTAACAACAAACTCAGATACACCGTGCAGGAGAATTGCTGTGGAAGACAGAGATACTCTGAACAAAAGAATAGAGAAATACAGAGGAGACAGGGTTACAGAAAATGCAGCCACAAAGGAAACACATTTGACTGGAAACAGAAAAGCAGAATGTGCAGATGAGGAAGAAATATTGGGAGATGGTCAGTTTGATAGGTTTTCTTTGACTCGTAGGACAAGAAGATACAAAAAGAATCAAGATACAAGTGACAAAGAAGCTGGAAGCACAAATGGGGAAGACACAAATACTGCCAGAAGACTTGATGGTGCTGCTCAAGAAATTGTACCAGAAAAGCAAATCATCAAACCAAATACTCTTCGTGTACAATCATATTCCCTTAAGAGTTCCATTCCCACACAGGATGACAAAGAGAGCAGATTAAAGAAGTGGCAGGAGAATCTGAAACAGAGAGCTACCAGAGATGAGGGCAAAGTAGCAGAAGAAGCACTGGCAGATATTACAACTGTTAGTGATGAGCTTCAAAATCTTGACAGGCTACAGCCAGAGAAACAAAATTTTCATTACAAGACTACAACAGACAATCATGGTATAAAGTCAAGAACAGAAGAAGGTAGTAGCAGAAGTTCTGAAATTTCAGTAAATGGTGCTAGTACAGAGACAAGGCTGCGTCCCAGAACTGGATTATCTGCAAACAGAGAGAGAATTCGAAGCATGATTGAACCAAGACAAGTAGAAGAAGCACTGAAACTTACTCGTGGCTCATCTGAATTTTCAGATAAAAGGGAACTTGATCCGAGGAGAAGTTTTGTTTCAAAGTCAAGAAAAGATATTGAAAAATATGCATCTGTTGGCGAAAGAGAACCAAAAGTTGAAGCACTTTCATTTTCAGAGAAAGGTACAACAGATGGAGAAATGCTTGCAGCATCTCCTCAAAATTCTCGTCAAAAAAGTGATTTCATACCTGAAATAAGAATCAATGCATCAGGTCCAGGTCATCTCAAATCTGGTATTAATCGCACTGAGCATGAAATGAATGATGAAGGCTTTGAGGAAACACAAAGTTTAATTTCAGAAACTCCAAGCCATGGAACTTCTTCTGGTTGTAATTATGACCCTGACATTACTGACTCACCACGATCCCTATCAGGTGGTTGTCAAAGCAGCAGGATTAGAACCCGGCCAGCACATGTAATAAGAGCTGACAGCAGTGGTAGTGCTGATACAAGCAGTAGCACCAATGCTGCTCAGACACAGGTTTCAGATCTACCTGCTGATCACTCAGCATCACATCATGAATTATCATATTCTAAAGTACCAGGAAGATTTAATTCAAGTAAAATTGACACAGACACTGGAGCAGTTAAAAGTAGAGGCACAAGGCATTCGGATCTTAGCAGACATCCTGTTGGTAGAAGTAGTTCATTAAGAAGCAAACATTCAAATATTAAAAATTCTGACCAAGAAGGTCGAAGAAGTATCATACCTCTGAGGTCTAATAACCTCATTAAGAGTGATTCACAATCCAGTGTTACAAAGCCATTGCAGAAAAGGCGTACTGTTGAACGATCAAATTCAAGAACAAGTCTTCGCAGTTCAAGAAGCTCATTAAACAGTTCTACCTCAGTGAACACTGTAAAAAATGCCCCTCAGTTATCAAAGTCTTCTAGTCGTTCAAGTGTCAGTGGGGGTACAACAAAATCAAGTGGTGATTTATCAGGTTACACTACGGCCATCAAAGCACTGACAACAAAGCTTGGAAAAGAATCAGGTGAAATGAACAGTACTTCAAAGTATACCCCCAGTAAATTTGGATACCATGGCTCAGCCAGCAGGACAACTCCAAAGAAACCACTGACACAGGTGCAGCTCAAATCAGCTTCAGGTCAACACAAGTCAGTACCAGCAAGTAGGAGCTCAAGCAGTGGTAGTAGCATTGGTCCTACAATTCGAAGGCCTCGTGTTACTTCAGGAGTGAGTACGAGTTTCAAGGAAAATGTAGGTACTCCAAGGCCTGCATCAAGTTCTTCAGTCCCTGCTAGTCGCAGTTCGAGTAGTGGAAGCAGTGTTGGACCTCCCACTGGACGGCTGAGAGCTACTGCTGGAGTCAGCCACCGTAGCTCCAATTTTATGCGTCCCACTGCTGCCAGTGCTGCTAAGGACTCAGTAGCTAATGCATCAGATATTTCAACTGCCAAACTACGATCCAGTTCCAAGTTACTAAAATGAACTAATAATTTCTGTGAATTGTGTGTGAACATATTATCTTCAGGCATAAGACATTAATATTTATTCTGTGGGTGGCGTTCCCACATGTATTTACAGCAATTAAGAAAAATGGATAATTCAAAACACAGCCTCCAAAGAAATGGTAGACTTGTAGAATAAAAGATACTTGAAAGACTGCATAAAGTGCTTTAGTTCATGTAGTTATTATTCAGAGATACTGTAACTGAATGGTTTCTCGTTTTGTATCTAACAAAGTGTACCGTTCTGAATATTTTTGAATCAGTTTTGTGGGACAATCTGAATTGTTCAGATCCTGTTTAGACATTATATAAAATGTGCCTTAACACTAAAAAAAGTTGAGATTATTTGCTTGTGAAATAATAATGTCAATGTGTTTGTAATACCTCTTTATACATTTTAAAGTTAACATTACAATGAAATGGAATTTATTTTTAACCATACTAAACTCAAAAATAACTGAGAAAAACCTTGTTTCAATTACTAAACAACATTTTTACACAGTAAGCTTGCCAAACATAATGACACTTTGAAGCAAATAATGAGATGTTTCTAGTCAGTCCCTCAGTACATTAAAAACCACTGCTATCATTTTAAATGTTGCTATAGTACCTGTACATGGATTATATTTTGTTATACATATGTCTCTAAATTGATATGTCAGTAGGCTCAAATGGCAGGCTTGCTGTTTTATGGTGAGAACTGTTACACATTTTGTTTTTTGGTTTTCAATACAGAACTTTCTTTGCTGTTCTGTTTTTTAAAGTAGTTACTACAAAATGTGTATTAAACTGGTTATATTTAGCAACATACACAACTGTATAAAATCCATAGATACCTGTGTTATATCAGCAAATCAGATATTTTATCTATTAAAACCATTCCTGTAATAAATGTGCAGATATTCATTAAAGGAAATGTAGCTTGTGTTGATGATTTATGGGCACACTTCTACATAAGTTCTTCATTAACAGAAACAAATATTATGATGTGTTCTTCAGAACTGAAGAAAGATAAAAATCAAACTGTTTTTTATGGAAGAACTGAATGGTGGTGATCAAAAGATAAAGTGAGATGTGTACAACCTATATTTCCAAATTCATGTAATATGTTTGGCAATGAAATGGTTATTGATCCACCGACTGATAAGTTGGCTATTAATGTTTCACAAAATCACATGAAAACTTTATTTATGTGGTACTGTTCCTATAAAAAAGAACTTTTTTTCATTTTTTTCTGGTGAATGATAGCTTGAGACCTTTTTTTACATTGAATTTCAGTGACAAAGAATTTTTTACTCTCAAGGTTTGTATGAACAGGCATTTATAAGAAAGTAACTTTAAGTCATATGAATTACCCCTTTCACATTCAGAGAACAAACAAATTATTTATGATTCTGGTAACTTCCTTAGTACCTGCAGGGTGTATATGACATTAACAATGTGTGACAGTCTGCCAAAATGATAATTCAAATGTATGTATTTGTCATATGCACACATTTCTTAATAAACAATGTTACATCAAATAATATACTCACTCAAAATGTCTTTGTTAAAGACCATACAGTTATGAACTGGTATACTACTGGATTTTTTAGCTGTAAGCGAACCTACCCATTGCAGCCTTGCCCACATGATACTCATTAACTGCAGTTTCACAAGAGATGCACCATTTACTTACAATTAAGAATTTGAGAACCATAAATTATTAGATTTCAAAGAGTATCTGCATGGTGTGTGTGTGTGTGTGTGTGTGTGTGTGTGTGTGTGTGTGTGTGTGTGTGTTTTTCTCTATCCTGTTAAAGAATTTGTCCTGAAGCTATCTTGTCTTCTCATTCTTTCTTGTGTGTCTGTTGACAATTCAACACTTCTGCTATTCAGTGAGTGATCCCCCTTAATTCCTAAGTAATTCACATGCTACCAGAACTTCCTTGCCATATTTTTACTCTGAAGCAGGTTTTATTATTGTATCTATAAATATAATAATAAAATATGATTGCAACAATGATTCATTTATGTTCCATACTGGGAACCTTACCAAGGGCAAATCAGCACAGCCAGCTTCATCCATTCATTTACACATCATGTTACACAGATCTCACCAAAAAGTAAAGCAATTAGGAATGTAGAGCAAGCCAAGGTATACATTAACAAAATGAATCAATTGTTAGAAACTAATTCTGTTTTCTGTTTCAACAATTTATTTGATAATAAACAACTCCTACAACTACTTGAGCTTACATAGATTAAAATAAATATAACAGAACTAATGGAAACATTGCTACTTTGAATATAGTTGTTGATTCCTCAGTTAAAATCGTTAACCACTGATAATACAGCTTGTTGAGTGACTACATATTTGTGTTGACATTTATCAAAGGATAACAGTAATCCACAGTCTGTTTATAATGAGTATTGTTACTAGTTGTACTGTTCACTCGAATTTTAGTTTTGAATTTAAAAAATTAGTGTTTTGCAGAAGGACAAAAAAAAGATATATATTAATTTATTTTTTAACTTGCAGAGAATGTCAATTTATTTGTTTATAGCTCCCAACAATTCTGTTGAAGACCTTTTCAGAGGAAAGTAGCACCCCACTCCAAACTATATACAATGAGACAAAGTCTTGTATTGCATTTGTGTGAATCACAGTGCACCTGGAACTGGTTTGTATCATCAGGAACAAACACCAATAAGAATTAAATATATTGCAAAGTGAACATAATAACACTAAGACTCTTGGTGAAGCATCTACACAGTGTACATTTATCTTCTTTATGAACTTATTTATTTATTTATTCATTTAGCTCCAATTTTATCACATTCTTGACACAGCACTTATCGAAATACAAGATAGAACTTTACCTACTTACTTTCATGTACACAATATAGGCACATATAAATTCCCATATTATATTTAGACTGACACCTTTCTTATCAACATACCTCAATTCATTCTAGTCAAATAAACAATGTTCCACTTACTGTAGTATAAGTAAATAGAATTTCATGTACAATCAAACGGGGATACTTTGAACAATGTTTTCAATTTAAATGTGGTATCAGAACATACATAAACATTTTCATCAAACTGTATATGGTACTTTAGGGAATAGCCACTGAATGTTATACCTTACTTTATTTAAAAGCATATACACCACAGAAAATAATTTATCTTGTCACCAGTAAAACTTTGGGTAATTTTTACTGCTTCCACAGGGTTAATGAAAAATACTTGGAAAACAAACAACGGAAATCCTGCAAGCAATGAATGACAAAACCTTCAGCTGTGGTTAGACCCAAATTCGAAGGATTTACAATTGATTTATTGGTTCATCCTATAAATCTTTCCAGATTGGTTTAGGAATGTTATGAGGTTGAGACAAGGAATTTATAATGTTAATGGATGAAACTGTGAAAGAGACAAAAGAAGCTCATAGAGGAAGGGAGATGACGTTATTGCTATTTGCCCTTAGTATTGTGGTGTGGGGAACCAACAAGGAGGTACAAGAGCAAATACATAAGCGTTTCTCACCGTGTAGGTCGGCGTCAAAAGAATATTTACGCATTCGGAGGCGAAAGTTTCCGATTGAAATTTCGTGAAAAGGTTTTGCCACAACGAAAAAAGTCTTTGTTTTAATGATGTCCATCCCAAATCCTGTATCATGTCTGTGACACTCTCTCCCTTATTTCGCGATAATAAAAACGTGCTGCTCTTCTTTGAGCTTTCTCGACTCCATTAATCCTATCTGGTAAGGATCACAGACCGTGCAACAGTACTTCAAAAGAGACGGACAAGCGTAGTGTAGGCAGTCCTTTTAGTAGATTTGTTACGTTTTCTAAGTGTTCTGCCAAAAAAGGCTCAGTCTTTGATTTGCCTTCCCCACAACATTTTTATGTGTTCTTTCCAATTTAAGTTGTTCGTAATTGTAATTCCTAGGTATTTAGTTGAACTTGAGGGCTTTAGACTTGACTGATTTAACGTGTAAGCGAAGTTCAACGGACTCCTTTTAGTATTTTTCGGACGACCTCTCACTTTTCATTGTTTAGGGTCAATTGCCAACTTTTGCACCATACAGATATCGTTTCTAAATAGTTTTGCAATTATTTTAATCTTCTGATGACTTTACTAGACTATAAACGACAGCATCTTCGGCAAACAACCTGAGACGGCTGCTAAGATTGTCTCCTTACTCATTTATATAGACAAGGAACAGGAGAGAGCTTATAACACTACCACGGGTAACGCCAGAAATCATTTCAGTTTTACTCGATGACTTCCCGTCAGTTACTACGAACTGTGATCTCTCTGACAGGATATCACGAATCCAGTCGCATAATTGAGACTATATTTCCACAGCTGCGTCTTGTAACGGTCCGCGCTGCTCCCCCAGTCAGAGGTTCGAGTCCTCCCTCGGGCATGAGTGTATGTGTTGAGCTTAGCGTAAGTTAGGTTAAGGTAGATCTTAACGGCGAAAACTGAACAGATATATTATTTAGGTCTGACTCGATATTTCCCAACAGGTCATAGTCCATAACATAGGAGTTTCTTCGTATGAGTGCAGTATCTGCTATCATAGTAGCGAATAATGCAAGTAGACAAATACCTGCGAGTAAAAATTTATAGTGACATGACACACAAGAATCACATAGCCACACGAGTAAAGCAAATGGTGTGCTTCTAGAAACGATAACTCGTCAAGAATATAACTGCTTCACAGAAACAATCTGGAAATATTTTAAGCGTATAAGGGTAAATACAAATTGGTTCAAGTAACAGGGAACTGCAAATCTAAAACACATCGATATGACTCAGTAATAAGACACTGGATTCCAGTTCCGTAGGACGGCGGTTCAAGTACAGATTTCCTAAAGCAGCCTACGGCAAATATCGGGAAGATCCGTTTGAAAAAGAGACAACTGATTTTGTTCACCATCGTTCCCCATTTCGAGCCTGTGACTCTCCGTCTACGGGAAGTTAAACCATAAACTTTCTTCCCTCCTTCTTTCGAATCTGTAGGCAGGAGGTCAGCAGAAATGGCCGCAAATTGATTTGATCCACGACAGAGTCTTAAAGAAATAAGGCAGAGTTAGCTGTTACGAGAATATTCATTAACGAAATTCCAAGAATCAGTTTTTGGTGAGGAATGTCCAGTAGATCCATATACACTATCTGATCAAAAGTATCCAGACACCACTATGTAATGTGAAATTGACGTCTGGCGGACCCGCCAGTATAAAAGGTGGCGGAGAGTATAGTTGTTTTTTCAGAATGGTTCAAATGGCTCTGAGCACTATAGGACTTAACTGCTGTGGTCATCAGTCCCCTAGAACTTAGAACTACTTAAACCTAACTAACCTAAGGACATCACACACATCCTGAGGCAGGATTCAAACCTGCGACCGTAGCGGTCGCGCGGTTCCAGACTGTAGCGCCTAGAACCGCTCGGTCACTACGGCCGGCCTTGATTTTTTTTTTTTTTTTTATCAGTAGAGAAACAGTAACAGCAGGATGGCTCGGTCAGTTCGAATGTCGACCAGTCATTGGATTTAACCTGAGTAACTAGTCTATGAGGGACATACAGGGTGTTTCAAAAATGACCGGTATATTTGAAACGGCAAACGAGCAGCGATAGAAATACACCGTTTGTTGCAATATGCTTGGGACAACAGTACATTTTCAGGCAGACAAACTTTCGAAATTACAGTAGTTACAATTTTCAACAACAGATGGCGCTGCGGTCTGGGAAACTCTATAGTACGATATTTTCCACATATCCACCATGCGTAGCAATAATATGGCGTAGCCTCTGAATGAAATTACCCGAAACCTTTGACAACGTGTCTGGCGGAATGGCTTCACATGTAGATGAGATGTACTGCTTCAGCTGTTCAATTGTTTCTGGATTCTGGCGGTACACCTGGTCTTTCAAGTGTCCCCACAGAAAGAAGTCACAGGGGTTCATGTCTGGCGAATAGGGAGGCCAATCCACGCCGCCACCTGTATGTTTCGGATAGCCCAAAGCAATCACACGATCATCGAAATATTCATTCAGGAAATTAAAGACGTCGGCCGTGCGATGTGGCCGGGCACCATCTTGCATAAACCACGAGGTGTTCGCAGTGTCGTCTAAGGCAGTTTGTACCGCCACAAATTCACGAAGAATGTCCAGATAGCGTGATGCAGTAATCGTTTCGGATCTGAAAAATGGGCCAATGATTCCTTTGGAAGAAATGGCGGCCCAGACCAGTACTTTTTGAGGATGCAGGGACGTTGGGACTGCAACATGGGGCTTTTCGTTTCCGCATATGCGCCAGTTCTGTTTATTGACGAAGCCGTTATGCGCCAGTTCTGTTTATTGACGAAGCCGTCCAGGTAAAAATAAGCTTCGTCAGTAAACCAAATGCTGCTCACATGCATATCGCCGTCATCAATCCTGTGCACTATATCGTTAGCGAATGTCTCTCGTGCAGCAATGGTAGTGGCGCTGAGGGGTTGCCGCGTTTGAATTTTGTACGGATCGAGGTGTAAACTCTGGCGCATGAGACGATACGTGGACGTTGGCGTCATTTGGACCGCAGCTGCAACACTGCGAACGGAAACCCTAGCCCGCTGTCGGATCACCTGCTGCACTAGCTGCGCGTTGCCCTCTGTGGTTGCCGTACGCGGTCGCCCTACCTTTCCAGCACGTTCATCCGTCACGTTCCCAGTCCATTGAAATTTTTCAAAGACATCCTTTATTGTATCGCTTTTCGGTCCTTTGGTTACATTAAACCTCCGTTGAAAACTTCGTCTTGTTGCAACAACACTGTGTTCTAGGCGGTGGAATTCCAACACCAGAAAAATCCTCTGTTCTAAGGAATAAACCATGTTGTCTACAGCACACTTGCACGTTGTGAACAGCACACGCTTACAGCAGAAAGACGACGTACAGAATGGCGCACCCACAGACTGCGTTGTCTTCTATATCTTTCACATCACTTGCAGCGCCATCTGTTGTTGAAAATTGTAACTACTGTAATTTCGAAAGTTTGTCCGCCTGAAAATGTACTGTTGTCCCAAGCATATTGCAACAGACGGTGTATTTCTATCGCTGCTCGTTTAGTTTTTATTGCCGTTTCAAATATACCGGTCATTTTTGAAACACCCTGTATCAACCCTTCTAAGCTGCCCGAGTCGACTCCTGATGATGAGCAACAAGAGCGGTGTTCTGACTGCACGCCCCTTCATATCCGCATCCACTGACGCCTGTCGGCTGAGCATGACACGGCAATCGGGCGGTACCGTTGGGCCTCCCGAGGCCTGTTCGACGAAACAGAAAGAACCACAGCTAAACCAAAACCAGGTAGACATGATGTACTGATGGACGGGCACCTTCGTGCATTGCAGAGGGTGGTTGTAAAAAAGCACACGAAATCAGCAAGTACTACAGCTAGCACAATGACTGTACACGGTGGGGTAAAAATTGAGGTACAATGAAGTATATTCGCAGTTGCAAATATGGACAATCATCAGCTTTATAATGGAATGACGCCAATTTGTGCCGGGGTGGGACTCGAATCGGAATTTCCCGCTTGTCGCCCGCGGTCGTCTTAGCATCTTTTTCATTTTGTTCGTTATTGATCGTGGTGGACATCACATGACAACCGTTCAAGTTCATGTTTGATTCCTTCACTCAGTTTTTTTTTTTTTTTTCAGCCCTGTGACCGAACACGCTAAGCTACCGTGCCGGTACCATAAGGCTATCCGTGCACGACCCACTTCGAGACCCAAACTTGCATATCTGGTCAAACATATGTTTACAACCTGCGCTCGTACATTTATTATGTATATTCCCGTACAGGGGAGACATTAGAGCTGAAAGTCTCTTGCCCGCTGTCGATGGATAAATACGGTATTGCAGTGCCTGTGTTATTCAGAGGGAAAATGCAGTATTCCTTCGACATTACATACACTTGCGTTCAGAATTTGTTCCATAAGTAGACAGATTGGGCACACTGCTTCTGCCCTGGGGTCGGATAGGAGACCGATCACTTTAGCTGTTCGGTTTCCTTAAATACTTACTCAAAATCAGCATCAGTTGATATAAAATTACCCTAATCACAACATTTTCAGATGCATGTAGTCACTTTTACGTCCACAGAAAACTCTCGAAATGAAGGAAAAGAACATTTATCAGCATGTTGTGATAAAAAGTAGCTTCTGCATCTGCACGTTTGTCGACTACGTATGTACAGTCGTGCTCTAAAGTATCCGAACGACATGAATTGCATTTCGCCTGATTCGCATGCAACCCCCATAACGCAGCTGTCTAGCAGGTCCTATAATCGCTCCTTGGTACAGTCGTTTGACTATTGAAAATGGTTACAACAAGTCACCACTAGAAAACACTGCTTTGTATCGCAATAACTCGAGATGTAAAGTAATACCAAGATACTGCAAGTATCAGGGAACACCTTATCACAGATAAGACTGTCCTTAACGCTTGCAAGCTCACATTTATTGCAATAAATGATATACCTGAAATGTTACCACTCTCATTATTACGTCAGATAGGTAATGCACGTAGTAAGTTCGTCGTATTCATGGTATACACTTCAAAGTAACATATCGTACTTGTTATTTACCACAAAATGACATTAAAAATTTACGTTATTCACTAGCAGCTAGTTGAGAATATGTATGAACTTCAAATGACACGACGAACCGCCGCGTTCTGCATATGGATTCAAACCCAGGTCATGGGGACTAAGGTTTCGTGACTGACGGAATCTAACAGTCATTCCCGACTAGGCATACAGAGAGTGATATACCTCGATTTTAGACAGTATCAGTTAGCAAATATCAACTTTAAATTACATAACGTAAAAATTTTTAACGGACGCGAATTCCTACCCAGCATCTATTGTCCTTGTTAACGAACAACGAGAGATGTTAAATATTGCTTCTTCACTTACTTGAAATGCCGTGAGGTAAAGCTTTGTGTTGGACAGGGATTCGAACCCAGAACCTAATCGGATTGTTATCGAAGCACAATCAACTGTGAAATCGGAATTTCTCGGCAGTAGCTAGATGTTCTAACTGAAATGACGAGACGAAACATTACTTTTTTCCTTCCCAGGACTCCAACCGAGCACTTACCGCTGTTATATTCTAGAGAAAACGAACGTTAAATATGGGTTTGTTACACCAGCAGGGACATGTGACCATGTTTGAACTAGAAATAATATGACGAAGAGTTCAGTGCTGACTGGGACTCGAACCCCACACATATCGTTGTTGACTACACACAAAGAGATGTCGGCTACCGAATTTTTCTCCATCAGCAGCTCGGGATAACATCCTTGAATTTACAGTGGTCTCTCAAATAGTTCTGTGTCTCACTGGGAGTCAAAAACGTCAGATATCGTTAGTGTTGACAACGAATGAAAATGCAGTTTTGAACAAACAACAAATAGTAGTCGAGCTGTATTGTCACGAAGGGTTCAAATTCCGCGTTAAGGGCGGTCTGGGTTGCATTTCCAGTCCAGAACCTATTTTATCGACATACAGAAGCTCAAATAAAAGATGGAATAAGTGTCCTGTGACCCTTCATAGCGTCTGTTTCGTCACTAGAAATAAATAACTAGAATAAGAAAGGTTACTGATGTCAGAGATCCCACATTTCGCCCCTCCTGACTTTATTGTGTTTCAACCTAACGTCTACTTGGTAGAGAAGTAACACTGTTGCGGCACACTCGATGAGAATTATGACACACAGGCTCCCTGTAGTGGTTTGCAGCATGTTAAGTACATTCATTTACTTGGTTGACCGAATCACCATGAACTAGCTGCGCCGGCCGGAGTGGCCGACCGGTTAAAGGCGCTACAGTCTGGAACCGCACGACCGCTACGGTCGCAGGTTCGAATCCTGCCTCGGGCATGGTTGTGTGTGATGTCCTTAGGTTAGTTAGGTTTAAGTAGTTCTAAGTTCTAGGGGACTTATAACCACAGCAGTTGAGTCCCATAGCGCTCAGAGCCATTTGAACCATTTTTGAACTAGCTGCCGCGGCTACCCAGTGCATTCATACGACTCTATTTTGTAATCACCGAAATAAAATCACGTAACTGCCAACAGAGTAGGATGCAGAAATTTAAATAGGAAATGTTCCATTCAATTTGAGCTAGTCTATTGCGTTCTGGAGGAACTATTGTTGACTTCTGGAGCTACTGTATCTACATGACTGCTGGTAGCGTAACGGTAAGCGTAGATAATCCGTCGCGAGTTCTGTTACATTCGCTGCTACATTTTTTAAAACGCAATTCAGCTGTCTGCTGAAGTTATCAATTTAATGGAACTTCGAACATAATTCCCTTCACTTCTCAACCCAAAATAGTCGCATGTGGAAAAAGGACTAACGTTCTTTAGTTCTTTTCAGGTTTAATAGACAGCCAAGCAGCAGATGCATCTCGGAACTTTTGTATTTTGTATTTTCTACATTGGCTGTCGTCTGGTAGAGGCATTTTATTCTTCTTTAAACCATGTTTGACAGCTTAACTCAGAACAAGTTTTCTACACGCATGTAATCAATAAACTGCATGTGCATTGTGAGACCGTTATAGATAACATCAGATAATTCCCGTATATCGTTGATGATTAATTTCTCTCTCATGTTAAGTATTGTGTTAAGAACATTAAAAGAAATCTTACGAAAATTGTGCACTGTATTATGAGAAATGAAATAAAACTAACCACGATAAACTTACGACGAAAGTCTGTTTTAATAAAACTGAGTATCTGTACACAAGCGTGCCTCTATTGGCTCGAATTAGTAAAATACTACAGACTTAGATTTCGATTGGGTCTGTGTTTAATTGGTATGCTGTGTCATACTCAACAGGTATGCAAATGTGGCATTTCATAAATAAAGTTATGCATTCCTAGAAACCCAAAATTAGCTTGTCAGCAGCGGAAAGAGACGTTACCTGTTGTGCAGCATTGTAAGATTTTCACCAATGCACTATGAGCTGAAAGTATTTTCTTGCGATTTCCTTATCGATGTTTGATCTGACTGCTTGTAGCTCTTTCACAGAAGGGACAAAAACGTTACAGTCTGCGAGACTGGAACAGCAAGCCATAACAGACCCTTTCTCATAGGTCAGCACGTCCCCAGAGTATTTGTTGCAGCTTCTTACGCACCAATAGTGGCTAGAACTCGTAAACCGCTATTTAAAGGACGAGATTAGTAGCGATTTCCACGTGCAACGGCTTTCCTGGGCTGAAAACCATAAATTTACAATCTTTTGTACACCTCAAGCGATAATAACTCAGATTATTCACTGGAAATTACAGGAAAAATCAAGTGAACTTTAAGGCTTAATTCCGTGCACACCAGGAAGTAACTCGTCGATCACAGAGTTGCCAAACATACGTTGCCTTGTTGCCAAATCTCAGTTACAGTACCAGCAGGAAGAAGACGAACCGATGTGATCCTACAGTGGGCTGGGAAGTGACCATAGTTGTCATTTCAAAGACGCAGCTGCTATGGCCTAGAATACGTAATGCGTCTGATTCGCATTTCTGTAACTTGGTTTAGGGACTGGAGCGTAGTTACTAGTAATACTCAGAACTGACTGCAAACCAAGCATCATAAATCAGTAACTCTCATAGTTGTTTTTATATTTCTTTCGTAACTGTAGTCAAAACTAAGAAACTCATTCACGGACGTTATCGTGCCCCGCCAATAGTCGAGCACACCAAACAAATAAAAAAAAATGCGTGTATGTGTGTGTGTGTGTGTGTGTGTGTGAGAGAGAGAGAGAGAGAGAGAGAGAGAGAGAGAGAGAGAGAGAGAGAAAGAGAGAGAGAGAGGGAGAAGAGAGAGAGAGAGAGAGAGAGAGAAAGAGAGAAAATTAAAAAAGAATGAGAGAGATGGTAAAAAAATGATGTAAAGAAATTGAATAATGGTATGTAAAGGAATCTTTCATTAAAATGACACAGCCGCGCGGGATTAGCCGAGCGGTCTCAGGCGCTGCAGTCATGGACTGTGCGGCTAGTCCTGGAGGAGGTACGAGCCCTCCCTCGGGCATGGGTGTGTGTGTTTGTCCTTAGGATAATTTAGGTTAAGTAGTGTGTAAGCTTAGGGACTCATGACCTTAGCAGTTAAATCCCATAAGATTTCACATACATTTGAACATTTGAAAATGACCCACTCCACATCATTACGAAATGTCATATTCATGATCTATGGAACCAGTATTAATCTAATCTAATCTAATCATATCATATTGCTGACTAGCCGTGAAGAGTCATGAATTACCGAAATTTTCGCTAATTTCAGTAACCAAATGTAAACCTGAAAATAAAAGACGACAGTTTTTGTAATAAACCGGGACTCAGATCAAGACCCTTTCATCCCTGTTAACTAACGACGAAAGATGTCTGATATACCTCCATTCACAAGCAACAAAGTGTGTATGCATTTGAAGATGAAGCGGATAATGTGAAGTTCTGTGACGGAGATACGAACCCAACACGTAATCAGATTGTTAACTAAGTAAAATCAAATGTTACGCATCGGTTTTTCTTACCAGCTGCTAAGTATTTGAATCTAAAATAAGGATACAAATTTTTGTGCCTGAGCGACAATTGAACCGCACTCCTATCGTCCAGGAATATAGCTTAAGTGTCAATTGCTTACTCACCAATAGTAAGACGTGTGCGTGTTTGACCAGAAATTGTTGGCAACACATGAACAGACATTAAAAATGCACGTTAATTTTCACTAGCAGGTCGGTGTGCACGTGATAGGGCTTGAAATGAAATTACCAATATTTTTGTACTGGATCATGAATCGGACCCACATACTTACCTTTGGAAGAGACCGGGAGAAGATTGCAGTCTTGGAAAAAGGAACGAAATGATTGAACTATGCTGTTCTGAGAGATTCAGATCCTCAAAAGACGAGATACGAATTCGAATCACAGTCCAGCACCAAATTTTTCAACGCCTCTAGTTCAATCAAGTACAAGTAAAATAAGAGCCCTTTTCCTTTAAATGGCTATCGGTTCATCAAATAAAATAAAATTTTCCTATGTAAGTAAGTTTACTGGCGACAGTATCTGTGTTTACCAAGACCTCCGCCTATGTCATTTCCCAACGCAAACCGGCTCTGCCCAGTTCAGAATGAAGGAACGTGATGTTTAATGCGGATTCTGGATTATAACACCTTTCTCTTGAGGTTACCAGAGGTAAAGTAAATCTGTTCGTGCCTCTTAAAAGTAAATACCTGAAACCACGCATTGCACTACCAGACCATTGTGGCCACATTTCCCAGCCCCAGGAGTGTGCTGTAACGGATGATGTGCATAGCTTGCAAAATTGGTCACGGCGGAAAAAATGCGAGTATATTAAATGCTTAAGTAGAAGCAGCTTCTGTGTTGGAGATTATGCTATTCTCATGTCAGCAGGATGTAAGGGCTCTTCTAGGCATCATAGCCTCGATGTGAAACCATTTTGAAATTTTCACAAACTCAGGAAATTTTTGTTAGTTTGAGAAAATCCACTGTGAAGCGTGAAGTTACCGGATAATTCGATTATTACCCTTATTATTACTAAGATTTTCTTCATACCACTGCTGGAACACATGTGCTTGAAGATCATTTAAGGCCTTTTGGTTATTATAGAAGTAGTTGCCCAAGCACAGGTTCTTTCCCTGTCTGAATCCTTTTCATGTTAATATCAAACATCAGCAATTACTCGTAGATTACATTACAACTAAAGTAATTGAAAAAGACGTTGCTTGGTAACAAAAACGAGCTGCGTTTTTTCATTTACTTGCGCCTAGAAATTGCTGTCGATTACTGCCAAACCAAAAGTCAAGGGTCTTACTGCCTTCCGATGTACGTCGCTGTCAGCTCTTCCATATGATTTGGCTGACGTGACCTGTTTCAAGTTGTGTATGACGGAGAATGTTTTAGAAAATCAATTGTTTTCCTTTGCAATAAACAAAAAGATTTTCATTCTAAGCTATCCAAGTTCAAAATTTTCGCAATATTAGTGCAAATTTAATATTCGCTACTATAATGTAGGAAAGTATTCCACAGTTGCTAAACCCGCATCCGACTCATTGTCCTTACACTTAGTCGCTGACGATAAATTCTAGCTCAGAGTAACACCAGTTTAAGTAACCTAATGTAGCGAAGACTGTTTGCCAGTGCTCTTTCTCACCGGAAAATTTGCAGTTTACTCATTGGGCTCTATAAGTACACTGTAACAGTAATTTTTGAGTGTATGCAATGCATACGGATTGTAGAATTTAGTGGTGCTCTCTCTTCCATTTCTGTATACAATATGCCTGACCTAAACGGGCCCTTTATCATTATAGGTCCTGGGCGGTCCAACATTATACTGACAACCTCACTGTTCGTTTTACCTGATTTTGTAATCATTTAAAGAAAATTACATTACCTACCAGTGGGAGACATTTCGTCCCCCTTTTCCTTCTGTGAGATTTGTCAGTAAGCGTTTTGCCTTCCAACCAACGAAATGCGGCAGAGTACGGCCGGTAAACAATTCACAAACCACGATTTAGTGCTGTTAAAACGATTTCTTTAAACATTGGCTTAGCTGAAGCTATTTAGTTTCTTCTTAAATCGTCTTATGCAGCAACGTTCACAGATATCTCAAATAGGAAAAGCTCTTTATCCAGGTACGAAGGTTGTAAAACAAACTTCCCACAGTTTGTGTCACGTTGATTTTTTCGTCCGATAACACTGAGTAAGTATTTTGTCTAAGAGGTATCACAAGTAGTGTTCCTGTGGCTGCGGGAATCATCTGTTAAAACGAGATTAACTACAGTGGGAATAGCACTGCTAAATATTCAAAATGATTATCAGTCTAAGTCTGAGTTCATACACAAACTGAGGTGTATTTATCATATTGAAGCTAGACTGTGTATTCTTGTCTTCCTTGAGTGGCCATGGGATGGCATTGACACACACGTATACAATACAATGAATACTTAGAACGCTATAGTTAATGTTGCTCTCATAAACTAATTTTTTTTTTTAATTCTTCTGGTACTTAAGCATGCAATATGTGTTGTAGATACATTCTTAGAGAAGTCGTTCACATAAGGTGGGCAATATAGTCGTGCTCCCCTCTGAATTCTATATTCGTCAATATGCTCGATCTGGCAACATTTTAGACTGCTGCACTTCCCGGAGGAACTCTGGACTGCAGTCTGAGTACCTCACTCTTTTCTACCACCTAGTCTTGAGGTAAAATGAGAGACTAGCAAATACTACGTCTTGTAACCAAAAGCACATGTCGACTAAATTTTTATAGGCCCTTTCCTCTCGGTGCTGGAGCTATGCGTATAATTCAAGGGAATCTACAACATATTTCGCTTTCTGTCACATTGGTAATAACAGTTTGGTTCAACAATATTTTAGCGAGAAATTTCTTGGCCGACCATCTGTCTCTGAACACTGCATGCGTCTGAGTTCTTTCGGACCCATTTGCTGCTGGGGCTGAGGCACAGTGCTGCCTCGCTTTCTGCAGACATCTGCTCCACTCCTCACTCTTGATGGTGTAAAAGCTTTAATATTGTTGAGTGGTGACCCATAAAATCTGTCTACGATTTGTGTTTCACACTCGATAGCAATGGAGGCACAAAACTGTTTTCATTTGATGAGTATTTTATTACACTGGTATGCAATACATCAATGTGGCACACAATTAATTTCATTGTTTCTGATCCAGTGCACTATAATTAAAGTGTCACATCCTGTTCTTTTTCCTTTCACAGGAGATCCTTCAAATAATTTATTTTTGTTATGGATTCATATGTGTTAGTCAAGGCACAGAGAGTAAATGCAATGTAATGTGTTTGGCTTCTTTCTTTGATTCCCTATGGTAAATGGATGTGAAACATTGTGTCAATACTTTTGAGAACCTGCTCTGTAGCTACTAAGGCAAATTGCTTGTTTTGAGGTCCATACATTAAATAATGGAGAAGTGAACGCTGTTCAAAAGTGATAAAATATTCAATTGGATTTAATGCGAAAAAATTGCCCATATTTGACGCTACGCAGAGAAAAAGTAAGTTCCTTGAGCCGCTGTTATCAAATGTCTGCAGAGAGTTCCTAATTGCTACAGTGGAAATTTAGTATAGAGGCCCTGTAGTAGCCAAGGGGTTCCTTTCCTTCATACTTAACACCCTGGCATGTGAGTCTTAGGTGAAGAACAGTACTGAATTTCGTATCATTGACGGTCGATTAGAATTTCTTAGGAGACGCTTGTATTGTGAAGCAGCTGGGCAGTCAGAAAGCTGCGATCTATGACCATTAACAGAACTTACTGTGTAGAGCTACCAAGAGGACTTGATTTGTAAAGGTTTTCTCCTGATTTCGTTACAGAATTTTTTCTGGAAATTCGCAGCCCCATCAAATAAATCAGAAAAAAAAGCTCGCACAAGCCGGCCCCTACCACAGTTAGAATTGACGACTCCTTGAACTGTTGCGACATGAGACATGGGTGGTACAAAGGGGCTACAGACACACTGCTGCCAGCACGCCACTTTCATCATGGTGTTGGTCGCTCAGCCTCATAATGCATCGTGAAAGATAATAAAAGTTGCCACTTACGTGAAGAATTGAATTTCTTTAGCCAAAAAATTGAATTTTCTGTCTCAGTGTCTTAGATTATATGAGGATTATATAGCACGAGTCACTGAAATGGAAAGGGAATATCAAGTAAATTTAGCGAGTCATTTCAGTACCATATGTACCAATATGTGACAATGTTGCCAATTCTCAACTGTACTAGGAACAGCTCTGTAGCGTTATGGGAGGAGAATCCCGTGCTCATGTCATAGGAGGATACGGAGAGGAGGCGCGGGGTTTGGTTAATATCCAGCGTTTTCTCCAACCAGCTGTGTCAAACATTCAGGTGTGTAATCTTCCATCACGATTACAGTTTCCCACAAAATATATACGAATAAAACACTTACCTTGTTACTTTGTGACAAAAGATTATTTCAGTACAATAAAAAGTCTTTGGAAATCAACTTTGCCCATGTGTCACGAAAAGTAAGATCACAAATACTTTGCACCTAGAAATCGGTTGCATCTATGTGCTGTCTTGTGATCATACAAGTAGAATTTCACGAACTGCACGAAAATGTAGAAAAATGTTGGTACGAATGGAAACTGTAAGAATTATTCTGTGCCACATAATAATCAATTCATTTGAAAATTCAGAAAAGAAGAAACTAAAAATTATGCCCATTAAGACAGAAACTAGAGTTCAGATGCGGGCACTGTGTAGATCTGCGTATTTTCATCTTCAGATCTGTACAAATAATGCATACTAACCAGTGTATTCATTGCTTTCGTAATGTTTCCCTCTTGTTTGGTCTTCTAGTGATGAACTGGATCCACACCCATGAGACTGTTTGTTTCTTTGTATCCTTCCATCTACTATCTTTGTGTGTTATTGTTCAGTGTTCAAAAAGCAAAATATTATGCCTGGTCCCACGAGGTATTAAAACGAGGTCGCAAGAAGGCTAACGAATTATAATCAAGATACAGTGAGACGCCAATTTGTCTGTAGTTATCGTGTTAAGTCGACAGAAATAGTTGGGTGCTATTGCCTGTATCACCGGCATCCCGTTGTCGTCTTCTCTTATTGAGATTTTCGTATTACCCTGGCACAAGAGTACCGCAGGGAAGCGTGATAGGACCTTTATTGTTTACAATATACATAAATGACTTGGTTGACAACATCGGTAGCTCCGTGAGGCTATTTGCAGATGACACGGTTGTCTACAAGAAAGTAGCAACATCAGAAGACTCGTACGTACTCCAGGAGGACCTGCAGAGGATTAATGCATGGTGCGACAGCTGGCAGCTTTCCCTAAACGTAGATAAATGTAATATAATGCGCATACATAGGGGCAGAAATCCATTCCAGTACGATTATGCCATAGGTGGTAAATCATTGGAAGCGGTAACGACCGTAAAATACTTAGGAGTTACTATCCGGAGCGATCTGAAGTGGAATGATCACATAAAACAAATAGTGGGAAAAGCAGGCGCCAGGTTGAGATTCATAGGAAGAATTCTAAGAAAATGTGACTCATCGACGAAAGAGGTAGCTTACAAAACGCTTGTTCGTCCGATTCTTGAGTATTGCTCATCAGTATGGGACCCTTACCAGGTTGGATTAATAGAAGAGATAGACATGATCCAGCGAAAAGCAGCGCGATTCGTCATGGGGACATTTAGTCAGCGCGAGAGCGTTACGGAGATGCTGAACAAGCTCCAGTGGCGGACACTTCAAGAAAGGCGTTATGCAATACGGAGAGGTTTATTATCGAAATTACGAGAGAGCACATTCCGGGAAGAGATGGGCAACATATTACTACCGCCCACATATATCTCGCGTAATGATCACAACGAAAAGATCCGAGAAATTAGAGCCAATACGGAGACTTACAAGCAGTCGTTCTTCCCACGCACAATTCGTGAATGGAACAGGGAAGGGGGGATCAGATAGTGGTACAATAAGTACCCTCCGCCACACACCGTAAGGTGGCTCGCGGAGTATAGATGTAGATGTAGATGTAGATATAAATGTGTATATTCTCCGTGACGAAACATCCCACATTCCATTCATCCTGATCCATTCGTTACGTGCATCGGCAGCAATGAGTGATAGGAAAACTGTTATGAGGTAACGAATAACAATAAAAATGGTAGTAATAACAAATCAGTAATCGAGGAAGTTTACTGCATTACAGACGATTAACAAAATAACCAAGAAAGGTTGAGTGTTTAATTGGCCCACTGCATAGGTGTTCTTACCACTTTGATACTGAATTCTGTTCTGGTTGTTTGCAGAGAGAAAAGAAAGGACCCTGTCGCCATACATATCGTTAGTACAACGAGATATTACCTATCAACTATCCTTGCTTTACATCACGAGATAAATATGGCGTCCCCAAGCTGATATTTGAAATACATTTGTGTTTTCTCTCTGTCTCTCTCTCTCTCTATTTTTATTTTTTGAGGCAAGCATCGAGAAACGCGAATAATAAGCAGGTAGGCATACAACCCGTTTACAGTTATTTTCATTGGGAAACATAATGCAAAAATACAACTTTTAAGTGTATTGTTGCGTAATTCCATTTATTGACAGTCTATTCGTGAGCTTGCTCGCATTCAGTAGGGTTAAAGCTATCACAGAAACAAGCAAAACGCAAATATTTCTTGCACGATGTGCAACACACAAACGAAATCTCGCTGCACTGACGTGTTGTCCGATATATTGCACGGAAAACATATCTCATTCATGTTGCTAAATACAGCTCTATCGGATATAAATTTGGATGCGTACCAAATGCATAAAAGTATATCTTGAAATACGCAGAAAGTCACATAGAGGTATTCGACTGAAACATAGCCATGACCAAGACTGTAATGGGTCGACAGCATCCTCGTCTACTACCTTGACAACTCGAACGGTGACAGTGCTCTTCCGGTTACTTACGTTTACTTGTATCAAAGCTACACCATGAAAGCACAAAAATGTTAATAACCCGAAGATAATTAATTTTGGAACGCATAGAAAGTAAAGCAGTCATCAGTCGGAAGAGTGGTAGAACACCACAGTGCTTTAATAGGCACGGTCTTGTTAGAGGTGGTATGCCTTTGCCTTCATCCGTCCTTTGAGTTGACTTACCTAGCCAGTTAATAGGGGAACCTACAGTTTAACGTGGCTTTCGGATCACAGTGCAACTCGACATTTTTCACATCAACAAACAGTGCCCAAGGGAAAATAAGTGTAAAATGGCACATAAAAATCGTAGGCGCGATGAGGGATTGAATCCGAGACCTTCATAAACTGAGTGTTGCTCTCTATCACTTTGCCACCATGCAGCTACTACTATGGTTTCTGCTTGGCATTAAAATTAAGGATTTCTCGTTTGTGCCCCTTAGGAGACCTTACTTTGGGGATTACAATCGTATACGTGTGTGTAAACGCCTACCGATGCCCACGCAAGGAAGACAAGGATATACAGTCTAGCTTCAATATTATAAATACGCCTCAATTTGTAGATGAACTCAAACTTAGGTTAACAATCATTTTGAATATTTAGCAGTGCTATTTCCACTGGTGTCAAACTCGTTTTCAACCAATGATTCCCACAGCTACAGGAATTCTACTTGTGATACCTCTTAGACAAAATACTTACTCAGTGTTATCAGACGAAAAAATCAACGTGACACAAACTGTGGGAAGTTTGTTTTACAACCTTCGTACCTGGATAAAGAGCTTTTCCTATTTGAGATATCTGTGAACGTTGCTGCAGAAGACGATTTAAGAAGAAACTAAATTCCTTCATCTAAGCCAATGTTTAAAGAAATCGTTTTAACAGCACTAAATCGTGGTTTGTGAATTGTTTACCGGCCGTACTCTGCCGCATTTCGCTGGTTGGAAGGCAAAACGCTTACTGACAAATTTCACAGAAGGAAAAGGGGGACGAAATGTCTCCCACTGGAAGGTCATGTTATTTTCTTTAAATGATTACAAAATCAGGTAAAACGAACAGTGAGGTTGTCAGTATAATGTTGGACCGCCCAGGGTCTGTAATGATAAAGGGCCCGTTTAGGTCAGGCATATTGTATACAGAATTGGAAGAGAGAGCACCACTAAATTCTACAATCCGTATGCATTGCATACACTCAAAAATTACTGTTACAGTGTACTTATAGAGCCCAATGAGTAAATTGCATATTTTCCGGTGAGAAAGAGCACTGGCAAACAGCCTTCGCTACATTAGGTTACTTAAACTGGTGTTACTCTGAGCTAGAATTTATCGTCAGCGACTAAGTGTAAGGACAATGAGTCGGATGCGGGTTTAGCAACTGTGAAATACTTTCCTACGTTATACAAGCGAATATTAAATTTGAACTAATATTGCGAAAATTTTGAACTTGGAAAGCTTAGAATGAAAATCTTTTTGTTTATTGCAAAGGAAAACAATTGATTTTCTAAAACATTCTCCGTCATACACTACTTAAAACAGGTCACGTCAACCATAACATATGGAAGAACTGACAGCGACGTATATCGGAATGCAGTATTCGACAGCCATTTCTAGGCGCAAGTAAATGATGAAAGGCAGCGCGTTTTTGTTATCAAGTAACATCTTCATCAATTACTTTAGTTTTAATGTAATCTACGAGTAATTACTGATGTTTGATATTAACATGAAAAGGATTCAGACAGGGAAAGAACCTGTTCTTGGGCAACTACTTCTATAATAACCAAAAGGCCTTAAATGATCTTCAAGCACATGTGTTCCAGCAGTGGTATGAAGAAAATCTTAGTAATAATGACGGTAATAATCGAATTATCCGGTAACTTCACACTTTTTTCTCGAACCAAGAAATTTGCTGAATTAATGAAAACTCCAAAATGGCTTCACATCGAGGTTATGATGCCTAGAAGAGTCTTTACAACCTGCTGACGTGAGAATAGCATAATATCCAAGTCAGAAGCTTGCTTCTACTTAACCATTTAATAGACTTGCATTTTTTCCACCGTGACCAATTTTGTAAGCTAAGCACATCATCCGTTACAGCACACTCCTGGGGCTGGGAAAGGCAGCACTGGTCTGGTGGGACGGACTACCACAAGTGCAATGCGTGGTTTCAAGTATTTACTTTTAAGAGGCACGAACAGATTTACTTTACCTCTGGTAACCTCAAGAGAAAGATGTTATAATCCAGAATCCGCATTAAACATCACGTTCCTTCATTCTGAACTGGGCAGAGCCGGTTTACGTTGCGAAATGACTTGGGTGGAGGTCATGGTAAACACAAATACTGTCGCCAGTAAACTTACTTACATAGGAAAATTTTATTTTATTTGATGAACCGATAGCCATTTAAAGGAACAGGGCTCTTATTTTACTTGTACTTCATTGAACTAGAGACGTTGAAAAATTTGGTGCTGGACTGTGATTCGAATTCGTATCTCGTCTTTTTAGGATCTGAATCTCTCGGAACAGTGTAGTTCAATCATTTCGCTCCTTTTTCCAAGACTGCAATTTTCTCTAGGTCTCTTCCAAAGGTAAGTATGTAGGTCCGATTCATGATCCAGTACAAAAATATTCATAATTTCATTTCAAGCCCTATCACGTGCACACCGGCCTGCTAGTGAAAATTAACGTGCATTTCTAATGTCTGTTCATGTGTTGCCAACAATTTCTGGTCAAACACGCTCACATCTTACTATTGGTGAGTAAGCAATTGATACTTAAGCTATATTCGTGGACGATAAAGAAGAACTATAGGAGTGCGGTTCAATTGTCGCTCAGGAACAAAAATTAGTGTCTGTCGTCCTTTATTTTCAAGTTTAGATTTGATTACCGAAATTAGCGAAAATTTCGGTAATTCATGACTCTTCACGGCTATTTGGCAATGTGATATGATTAGATTAGATTAGATTAATACTTGTTCCATAGATCATGAATATGACATTTCGTAATGATGTGGAATTTGTCATTTTCAAATGTTCAAATGTATGTGAAATCTTATGCGACTTAACTGCTAAGGTCATCAGTCCGTAAGCTTACACACTACTTAACCTAAATTATCCTAAGGACAAACACACACACCGATGCCCAAGGAGGGCTCGTACCTCCTACAGGACCAGCCGCACAGTCCATGGCTGCAGCGCCTGAGACCGCTCGTCTAATCCCACGCTGCTGTGTCATTTTAATGAAAGATTCCCTTACATACCGGTATTCAATTTCTTTACATCAATTTTTTAACCTCTCTCTCATTCTTTTTTAATTTTCTCTCTTTCTCTCTCTCTGTCTCTTTCTCTCTCTCACACACTCTCTCTCTTCTGCCTCTCTCACACACACACACACATACACACATTACTTTTTATTATTTGTTTGGTGTGCTCGACCATTGGCGAGTCACCATAACGTCCGTGAATGAGTTTCTTAGTTTTGAGTACAGTTACGAAAGAAATATAAAAACAATTATGAGAGTTACTGATTTATGATGCTTGGTTTGCAGTCAGTTCAAATGGTTCAAATGGCTTTAAGCAGTATGGGACTTAACTTCTGTGGTCATCAGTCCCCTATAACTTAGAACTAGAACTTAGAAGTAACCTAAGGACATGACAAACATCCATGCCCGAAGCAGGATTCGAACCTGTGACCGTAACGGTCGCGCGGTTCCAGACTGTAGCGCCTAGAACCGCTCGGCCACTCCGGCCGGTTGCAGTCAGTTCTGAGTATGATTAGTAACTACGCTCCAGTCCCTAAACCAAGTTACAGAAATGCGAATCAGACGCATTACGTATTCTAGGCCATAGCTGCTGCGTCTCTGAAACGACAGCTATGGACACTTCCCAGCCCACTGTAGAATAACATCGGCTCGTCTTCTTCCTTATGGTGCTGTAACTGAGATTTGGCAACAAGGCAACGTATGTTTGGCAAACTCTGTGATCGACGACTTACTTCCTGGTGTGCACGGAATTAAGCCTTAAAGTTCTCTTGATTTTTCCTGTAATTTCCATTGAATAATCTGAGTTATTATCGCTTGAGGTGTACAAAAGATTGTAAATTTACGGTTTTCAGTCCAGGAAAGCCTTTGCACGTGGAAATCGCTACTAATCTCGTCTTTTTAATAGCGGTTTACGAGTTCTAGCCACTATAGGCTGTGTAAGAAGAAGCTGCAACAAATACCTGTTCGTTAGCTCTGTGGGGACGTGCTGACCTGTGAGAAAGCGCAGTCTCGCAGACTGTAACGTTTTGTCCCTTCTGTGAAAGAGCTACAAGCAGTCAGATCAAACATCGATAAGGAAATCGCAAGAAAATACTTTCAGCTCATAGTGCAATAGTGAAAATCTTACAATGCTGCACAGCAGGTAGCGCCTCTTTGCGCTGCTGATAAGCTAATTTTGGGTTTCTAGGAATGCATAACTTTATTTATGAAATGCCACATTTGCATACCTGTTGAGTATGACACAGCATACCAATTAAACACAGACCCAATCGAAATCTAAGTGAGTAGTATTTTACTAATTCGAGCCAATAGAGGCACGCTTGTGTACAGATACTCAGTTTTATTAAAACAGACTTTCGTCGTAAGTTTATCGTGGTTAGTTTTATTTCATTTCTTATAATACAGTGCACAATTTTCGTAAGGTTTCTTTTACTGTTGTTAACGCAATACTAAACATGAGAGAGAAATTAATCATGAACGATGTACAGGAATTCTCTGATGTTATCTATAACAGTCTGACAATGCACATGCAGTTTATTGATTACATGTATGTAGAAAACTTGTTCTGAGTTAAGCTGTCAAACATGGTTTAAAGAAGAATAAAATGCCTCTACCAGACGACAGCTAATGTAGAAAATACTTTTCTGACTATTTTGGCACGATGCGCTCTCCCCATACATAATACAAAAGTTTCGAGACGCATCTGCTGCTTGGCTGTCTATTAAACCTGAAAAGAACAAAAGAACGTTAGCCCTTTTTCCACATGCGACTATTTTGGGCTTGAGAAGTGAAGGAAATTATGTTCAAAGTTCCATTAAATTGATAACTTCAGCAGACAGCTGAATTGCGTATTAAAAAATGTACCTGCGAATGTAATAGAACTCGCGACGTCTTATCTACGGTGCACAACATTTACCGTTACGTTACTAGCTGTCATGCAACTAGAGCAGCTCCAGAATTCAAGAACAGTTCCTCCATAACTTCCGCATTCCACAGGGCTCTGAGATAATGCATATGGCCGGATCTAGACTTCTGAGAGACAGACAGTTACAGCTTTTCTTTTGCACTGCAGGACGTTTTCAACAAACAGATAGCGCAATAGAGTAGCTCAAATGGAAAGGAACACTTACTATTTAAATTTCTGCATCCTACACTGTTGACAGTTAAGTGTAGATGGAAGTTACGTGATTGTATTCCGGTGATTACAAAATAGAGTCGTATGAATGCACTGGGTAGCCGAGGCAGCTAGTTCATGGTGATTCGGTCAACCAAGTAAATGAATGTACTGAACATGCTGCATACCACTACAGGGAGCCTGTGTGTCATAATTCTCATCGAGTGTGCCGCAACAGTGTTATGATAGAAAAATGAGTTTTGGAGCAGCTGATTTCGTTGTCTGTTGGATTGATGCTAGGGTACTGTGATGATGTTCTGGGTTCAATTCCAACTGCTGCTGATTATTTTTAATAGGGAGAGACACATGAAGGAGGTATAATGGCATTGTGGCCTAAAATTCACATTAAACATGATATTACTTCTCTACCAAGTAGACGTTAGGTTGAACCACAATAAAGTCAGGAGTGGCGAAATGTGGGATCTCTACCATCAGTAACCTTTCTTATACTAGTTATTTATTTCTAGCGACGAAACATACGCTATGAAGGGTCACAGGACACTTATTCCAACTTTTTATTTGAACTTCTATATGTCGAAAAAATTGGTTCTGGACTGGGAATGCAAGTCAGACCGCCCTTAACGCGGAATTTCATCCCTTCGTGACAATACAGCTCGACTACTATTTGTTGTTTGTTCAAAACTGCAGATTCCTCAACATCTCCACATATTACGCGTGAATAGGTTCTAATCCTGACCCGGCACTAAAGTTTTCATTGTGTATAATCAAGGCTCTAGCATGAGAACACCTATCTGTTGGTGAATAATAATTTTGATTTTGAATGCATTTTCATTCGTTGTCAACACTAACGATATCTGACGTTTTTGACTCCCAGTGAGACACAGAACTATTTGAGAGACCACTGTAAATTCAAGGATGTTATCCCGAGCTGCTGGTGGAGAAAAATTCGGTAGCCGACATCTCTTTGTGTGTAGTCAAAACAATATGTGTGGGGTTCGATTCCCAGTCAGCACTGAACTCTTCGTCATATTAGTTCTAGTTCAAACATGCTCACATGTCGCTGCTAGTGTAACAAACCCATATTTAACGTTCGTTTTCTCTAGAATATAACAGCGATAGGTGCCGGGTTGGAGTCCTGGGAAGGAAAAAAGTAATGTTTCGTCTCGTCATTTCAGTTAGAACATCTAGCTACTGCCGAGAAACTCCGATATCACAGTTGATTGTGCTTCGATAACAATCCGATTAGGTTCTGGGTTCGAATCCCTGTCCAACACAAAGCTTTACCTCACGGCATTTCAAGTAAGTGAAGAAGCAATAGTTAACATCTCTCGTTGTTCGTTAACAAGGACAATAGATGCTGGGTAGGAATTCGCGTCCGTTAAAAATTTTTACGTTATGTAATTTAAAGTTGATATTTGCTAATTGATACTGTCTAAAATCGAGGTATATCACTCTCTGTATGCCTAGTCGGGAATGACTGTTAGATTCCGTCAGTCACGAAACCTTAGTCCCCATGACCTGGGTTTGAATCCATATGCATAACGCGGCGGTTCGTCGTGTCATTTGAAGTTCATACATATTCTCAACTAGCTGCTAGTGAATAACGTAAATTTTTAATGTCATTTTGTGGTAAATAACAAGTACGATATGTTACTTTGAAGAGTATACCATGAATACGACGAACTTACTACGTGCATTACCTATCTGACGTAATAATGAGAGTGGTAACATTTCAGGTATATCATTTATTGCAATAAATGTGAGCTTGCAAGCCTTAAGGACAGTCTTATCTGTGATAAGGTGTTCCCTGATACTTGCAGTATCTTGGTATTACTTTACATCTCGAGTTATTGCGATACAAAGCAGTGTTTTCTAGTGGTGACTTGTTGTAACCATTTTCAATAGTCAAACGACTGTACCAAGGAGCGATTATAGGACCTGCTAGACAGCTGCGTTATGGGGGTTGCATGCGAATCAGGCGAAATGGAATTCAGGTCGTTCGGATACTTTTGAGCATGACTGTACGTGCAGGACTGTCGCTAGGTGTTTTGCCGCCCTAGGCAAGAATTGAAAAATGACTCTCCCTCTATTTTGCTACCATCTGTCTCCCTTAAACTAAGCTGACCAGACGTTTTTATTTTTTAGGGCAGTCCCCAATTTTCATGCTTTGTCCTCAATTCCTCTAAAACTGATTGAGAACAGCCAATGGCTTCAATTTCTTATTTTTTGTCTTCAATTTTTTAGATTTCTCAAGATTATTGAAACAGGAAGATTGTGCTGAACATTTTAAACTAGAACTCTAACTGAATATACCAGTGCAACGAAATTTGCCATCTATTATTTATTTTATGTAACTGCGTGTAAAATGGACTAATAAAGGTGTGGAACTATTATCTGGTGTGAACGAATTTTTCTTTGAATTTAATTTATGCTGATGGGAGACATGCTGAAGCACCAAACTAGGTCTTACGGTTAATTGTATGTTGTTTCGTTTCTGTTTTAGTTGAAATATTTTTGGAATGAGGAATAATTCTCATCTTTCTAGTATCCACTTTTTGCGATTAAATAAATAAATGTCTTATTTGCATGTTATATTGAGGGTCCTACAGTTTTTATTAGCTGTGGCGGAGTGGCCTACGCGATTGGCTTCTGATCTTTCTTCCGTGATGGGTCCAGGTTCGAATCACTGGGAGGCATGGGTATCGTGTTTATGTAAAGGCACTGGCTCTAAATTAGGGACGGTCGACGCCTTATAGCCTATTGAATTGCACGCGATGGACGTTAAACCTGGAGAAAAAAGCTTTTGTTACGTACGTTCGTTTCATTAAACTGTTTTTTTCAAACCAGGTTACTAGACTTGGAATATCCGTCATCTGTACAGTAAATTTTTGGCTCCAGGTTTCTTCTTATACTCAGTCACAATGACATTGCAGTACGAAATCAAAACGTAAGTTGTTTTTATGTGCTGCCCCCTATGAGTAACATATAACATTTATGAGAAGTAATACACTGAACGAGAGTACTTTGTTATTATTTTATACTTATGTTACATCAAAAGTACCAGAGTCGTCGTATGAGTACTGGAAAATCATGATTCGGTTCATAAATTCTTTGCTAATCTTCGTCTTTACCACAATACGCCAGACGTTGTCCTCAATTATGTCCTCATTTTGAAAACTAATTGTCCTCAATTTTGTATTGAAATTGAGGATAAATGTCATTTGGTCCTCGATGTCGTGCTCAAAAATCTTGGCACCTTACATTAAACCCGTTAATTATATTTATATTTCAATTCTTACATTAGTAATTTTGTAACACTGGAGTATTGGGAATAGTATAACAATTGCTACGTGGTATAACTGATTAATTGCAGAATTTTTTTTATTTTCAAACATGAGATATTAAGACGTACAATAACCAGATTTTACCTTCCTTGCCTTTATCCGAAAATAATTTTTTCCGCCCTTTGCTTCTCCTAAAATACTGCCGCCCTAGGCGGCCGCCAAGTTTTGCCTATTGGTAGAAATGGCCATGCGTACGTGTAGATGAAACGGTATGTCAAACGTATATTCCACAGTAAACTGAGCATGGGCGGCCACTGCAGGAAGGAGATTCATTAGCTAATAGGAAGCAAAAGTAAATGCAGCGCAGCGAAGGTTTCGCGTGACGTGAGCACCACATTTCCGCACGACTATGCGCCAGCGGCAAGCGCACGCCATTTCTCCCGCTCCAAAAGAATGAAAATGGATTGTGAGGTGTGGGACTCTACACGAGCTGTCACACCATCGAAAGACAAATATTTATTGGAAAGAGTGTCTTCATCTCCTAGCAAACATTTTATCAGAATATCAACGAGCAGACGTGAGTGTTATACTTTTAGTCCGTTTTGTCCGCAATAGCCCGTGCGCCAGTGTAAACTTTGGAGGAGCGATCGACAGGTGGTACTGTCACTGCGTGGAAACAAACACTTCAACTTACACTTTGCGCAAGGGATACAACTACAGCCAACCCCGATTTCTTGCAGGCTGCTTCGGCATTCAGCGCTTCGACGCAATGTCTTATTGTGAACTACATCTAGATGAGTAATCTGCAATTCACAATGAACTGCCCGGCAGAGAGTTCATCGAACGAGCTTCGAGCTATTTCTCTACAGATGTACTCTCGAACATAGCGTGGGAGGAACAAACACTTAAATCTTCCCGCGAGCTGTGATTTCTCTTATTTTTGTTATGATGATCAGTTCTCCTTATGTAGATGGGCACCAACAAAATATTTTCACATTCCGAGGAGAAAATTCTTGACTGAAATTTCATGAGTATATACCGCCGTAACGAAAAAAGCCTTTTTTTTAATGATTGCCACCCCCATTCGCAATAGTACGAAACGAACTGCCCTGCTTTGAACCTTTTCGATGTCCTCCGTCAGTCCTATCTGATACGGATGCAACACCGTGTAGGAGTTCCCTACAAGAGGACGGACAAGCGTAGTGCAGTCAATCTCTTTCATAGACCTGTTGCATTTTCTAACTATTCTGCCAATAAACCGAAGTATTTGCTTTGCTTTCCCTACAATATAATCTATGTGATCGTTCCAATTTAAGTTATTCGTAATTCTAATCACTAAGTGTTTAATTGAATTTAGCCGGCCGCGGTGGACGATCGGTTATAGGCGCTTCAGTCCGGATCCGCGCGACTGCTACGGTCGCAGGTTCGAATCCTGCCTCGGGCATGGATGTGTGTGACGTCTTTAGGTTAGTTAGGTTTAAGTAGTTCTAAGTTCTAGGGGACTGATGACCTCAGAAGTTAAGTCCCATAGTGCTCAGAGCCATTTGAACCACTTTTTGAACTGATGACCTCAGATGTTAAGTCCCATAGTGCTCAGAGCCACTTGAACCATTTAACTGAATTTACAGCCTTTAGATTTATGTGATTTATCGTACAACCGAACTTAAGTGGATTCCTTTTATTACTCATGTGAATGACTTCACATTTTTCAGTATTTAGATTCAAACTACCTTACTTTGGGAACGGTGCTTTGGCGATTCGTAGACCAAAAAAACTGGCAGGTAAGTATGGCTCTTTGCTTCAGTCAGTAAGCGCCAGGCTACGATCGTACGGTCTGTGGATCAGTCATCACACGCTGATAGCATTTTATCTGCCACTTATCACTTCTGGTAAGAATTTGCTAATCTGAAAGGTCGTAAGTTACAACGTGGCCTGGAGTAGACTTTATTTTGCACGCCCCCCTTATGGCTTTCTGATGAAAGGCTGGGGAAGGGCAAGGGCATGTCTGCTTCAATAGGACCGTTCCTAGTATAGCACTGATCTCTTCAAATCAACCTTCGGGATAGAATAGACATACCTTCATTGGTACTTCGTGCGGTTTTGCTAAAAACAAAAACAAAAATAGTGTAATCATTATCAACCATATCCTCAGAGTTGATAAATCACGAAAAGAATGTCAAGAGTAAAGCGTCTCGTCGACGACGAGGTCATTAGAGCTGTATCTCTACTCTTATTGGACAAGATTGGGGGAGAAAAGCGGATGTGCCCTTGTTTAAGCAACGATTCCGGGTAAGTGATAACAGAAGATCCACGTAAAATGTTACATAAAATAGCCAAACTAGTAATTGAAACCAACTCCTCCGAATAAGAGCACATGTTTAAACTGTTAGTACATAGCTTTGTCACATCCACAAGGACCTATTTAAGAAGAGCAGTTTGTATCGGTAGCTACAGCTTAATGTTTTAGTCTGCCATAAAAAGCTCTCTCTCTCTCTCTCTCTCTCTCTCTCCGTCCGAACAGGCATCAGAAGGCTCAACGGTACCGACCGAACGCCGTGTCATCCTCGGCCGACAGGCGTCACTGGGTGCAAATATGGAGGGGAATGTGGTCAGCGCACCGCTGTTCCGGCCATTGTCAGTCTTCGTGACTTCTCAGTCAGGTAGCTCCTCAGTTCGCCTCATAAGGGCTGAGTGTACCCTGCTTGCCAACAGCGCTCGGCAGACCCACACGGTCACCCATGCAAGGGCTAGCTAAGCCTGAGAGCGCTTAACTTCGGTGATCTGACGCGTATCGGTGTTACCACTGCGGCATGGCCGTTGGCTTAGTCTGTCATAGGCTTGTCCTTTCAGTCAGGTCTGAAGCGCAACTTGAAGCTATTTAGATAGTCATTCTCAAGGACCTCACAAAGTTTCTTTCCAATGCACGCACAGACAATTACTCTGCAGTTTATCTCCAAGGAACATCATAAAAATACCATAATTTATTACTCCTTCCTCTCACTGAAGCGATTATATGACAATAATTTCTTACTGTTGATTTCGATGTGGCATGAGCTTTGCAAACCAGCCATCCTGTCTTACCATTGATCAGTCGCGTTCTGTCCAGTCAGGGCTTAAATAATTAGGCTACAGCTTACCATCGACTGTTGTGTGAGAATCCGATAGCAACATTTAACAAAGTTTGAAAACTTTCGTTGACGAAGTGTCTCAGCTACCGTAATTTTTTAGTGGGCACATAGAATCCTAAAAAAATTCGCAACTCCTGCTGAGCCAGTTGTGGTATCGATTGGCGCGCCTCTGTCCGGAAATTAACAGAAACTTTCCGCCTCCCATCACTGGGAACTTTGGATTCCAGGAAGTAACTGGCTTTCGCGAACAACGAAAACAGCAAGTCTTATCTCTAATTTCCTGAGTTTACACTAGCTGAAGCACATAATATAATGATGTCCAACTGGAAGGAGAAGTATTTTGCAATGTTCAGAACTGAAAGGAATGTAAACTAATGGTGCATTTAGTTGTGTTGCAGTGATATGTAAATCCGTACATATTATAAAAATGGACACATGTAGGTGCGTATGTTCTACATCTCCTCGTAAATCACTGCACCGATTTCAACCAAACTTGGTATACATATCCCTTATTGACAGGCAAAAATCGCGGTGGGGGTAAAAATAGTTCAAATGGCTCTGAGCGTTATTGGACTTAACATCTGAGGTCATCAGTCCCCTAGACTTAGAACTACTTAAACCTAACTAACCTAAGGACATCACACACATCCATGCCCGAGGCAGGATTCGAACCTGCGACCGTAGCAGCAGCACGGTTCCGAACTTAAGCGCCTAGAATCACTTTTTTTTCTAATTTTGTTCAGTATTGTTAGGGTCGTCTGGGCGGACGTCACATGACATGCGTTCAAGTTGATCGTCGATTCTTATTAGATTTTTATTAGAGAGGACAATCGGCCCTCTGATCGATCACGCTGAGCTACCGCGCCGGCAATTTTTTGTTTTTTTTTCTGTAGGGCCGGTATTTGGAAGCGATTAAATTACGACGTTGACCTATTCGAAGCCCCCCAATTTTGGAAATCGCGGTCGTTCGAGGAGCCACGTGAACACTCAACCGTGCGGCTAGGCAGCGGGAGTGCTAACAGTGATGTGGAAGCGTCCGTGTGACAACACTTGCCTACCCAGGAGCGATCAATGTTGAGCTGTGCCGTCACATGACACACACTTCCCCTATCATAGTTGAGGGACTATGACGTCATAAACGATGAGATGGTTGCAAAACTGCTGCATCATTTATGACGTTGAAATTTATTACTTCTGTGCTACTAATTCTATTCGCAGACCATAACCACATATGCCGCTAAACGCACCCACAAAATGGTATCACACACAATTCAGGACATACAACGTCATAAACACTGAGATGGGTGAAAAACTGCCGCACCTTTCATGACGCTTAAATTTATTACTTCTCTGCTACAAACTAAATTCGGAACATATTTCGCATACAGTATCCGCATATGCCGCTGAATTTACCTACACAAGTATATCATTGTGCGACACATTGTTCAAGAGATATGACGTCAAAAATAATGAGATGCGTGAAAAATGCCGCATCGTATACGAAGTTTTAAGACATTTATTCTTTACTACTAACACACTCCTACAGTCGAGTCACCTTAAGGAAATACGTGACATCTGGCAAAGCTTTTGAAAGTTTTCAGCTGCTAAGTGCAAACGGCTGTAGGCGAAAAGAATATATGTCTATAGAGCTATGTTGAGGCGTTGCCATAGAGACGTTTACAAAATCACGTTGTAGACACACGAAGCAGCTGTGTCCAGCGTACACAAACTGCCTGCGTTACTGTACTTATACATTTGTACATTATACCTATTTCTTTGCATGGCTGTGTTAAGAGTGTTTACTCGAATAGATGGAAATGAATTTTTTTGGATATTGTACTAAAAACACAGTTTATTTTCTGTTTTCGTTTCTAATTGAAGAATGGCAAAATGAATACCTGGGGAATGCCCGGTTTGTCAGCTAGTTTTATTTATATTTATGAGCTATGGATGCTTCAATTGCCGGCCAGTGTGGCCGAGCGGTTCTAGGCGCTTCAGTCTGGAACCGCGCGACGGCTACGGTCGTAGGTTCGAATCCTGCCTCGGGCATGGATGGCTGTGATGTCCTTAGGTTAGTTAGGTTTACGTAGTTCTAAGTTCTAGGGGACTGATGACCTCAGATGTGAAGTCCCATAGTGCTCAGAGCCATTTGAACCATTTTGATGCTTCAATTGAATGTCGTTATTAAAAATAGAAGGTACTGGATTATTTTGCTTTCTAGTTATTCACAGTTGTCCGTCGTGTTAAAGGCGTCTATAGCGCGTCCATAGCACCAGTCTTCACGCATATTTACTGCAAACATCTCCATTGGACTAGGATGAGGAAGGAAAATGGCACTGGTCTATTCGAAAGGCTCATCCTCACATTTACCTGGAGTGATTTAGGAAAATTACGGGAAATCTACATCTGGATACAGGAATATGGATTTGAACCCAAGACCCATTAAATGCGAGTCCAATAGAATCACAGTTTGATTCAATGCAATAGCGAAACGGAAAATCGATATGCAGTCATTACTTTGTACTGTAATCTTACAGGTAGTTAAATGTGGCATATTAAGGCGAGTTGTCCCGCGTCGGCTCACAGCTGCAGTGCGGATACACATACGTACGGAGCGCGGTGTAGCGGTCAATGCGAACTTATCTCCAGCCAATGGGCAGGCAACCGCAGTGCGTCTCAGTTTGAGACATAGAGCTCCGCTCGCCATCCGACAGTTGTGAGCCACTTGTCTAAGCAAGCGTGCATTTTCCCTTCGCTTGGCCGATTTCGTGTACCACTTGATTCAAACTAATCTACATGCATGCTGCGCAAGTCGCCTGGTAGGGAGTGGAAGAGGGGACTCGGTGTATCACTTTCACGTCTCTCTCTTTTCCCCTTTCAGTTGCTAATGGTGCACGATAAGCCTCCGTGTTAGCTCGAAACTCTCTCATTTTACCTTCATGGTTTTTTTCGCGAGAGACACGTACGAGGGAGGAATATACCGGTCGACTCTACCAGGAACGTAGGAACGTACGCTCTCGGAATTTTAACGACAAAGCACACTGTGCTGCACAACGACTTCCTTGTAGCGTCTAATACTCAAGTATCGGTCGAAACGAGTCTTTTGTAAGCTGCCTCTCCCGTGGGTGGACTACACTTCCTTAGGATTCTTCCAGTGAATCAGTTCGGTATCTGCCTTTGCTACGATTAGTTTTATGTGGTCGCTCCAATGTAAATCGCTCCGTACGCATACTCTCAGTTATTTAATTGACGCGACTGCATTAAATAATCGTTCGACTATCGTGTAACCGTGCTACAACGGGTCGTTCCGCCTATTTATGCGCGTACGGAACTTCTTTTTGTCAATGGTCGTCTGCCAAACCCTGCACCAAGCGTGGGTTAATCCTCCGTAGGTTTTGTAAGGTGGCTATAATTTCGCATCTTACAAGCACCCATCCACATACTTTGCCGTGACCTACAAACACAGTTAGGTATCATGTGGTAGGTTGTACATCGTATATATGAATATATAAAGGAGACTGACATTGTTACGTACGCCTTGTAAATAATTGTTAACGCTTATTGCATGAAAGGTGACGGAGTGTCTTTATTATCATACTAGTAGAGATTGGAACGACAGTGGAAATGAAACGGCAGGTGGAACTCAAGCCCTGGATGGAAGCCCACACAGGTGTCTTGGTCCTGCTTAAACACAGGAAGTAGCAAGACGGACTTGTGACATCTGAGCTCTGGGGCACAATAGAGTCGCGACCGGCCAGCCTGGCAGCCAGACGGGAAGGATTATACTTCGTAAACTACGAAAATCTTTGGACGCAGCTGAGAGGAACGAGGAAGCGTCACCTCGGAAACCACGCAGGCTGCGTTATTTCCAAGGATTTTTACTCAGAAGCGTACCAATATACGAGTATAGATTTTTCCTCGCAAACTTTCCGCGCTGGACGACAAAAGACTAAAATATGGTTGGTCGGCGTTCGGAAGAATCTGTAGGGAGGGAGAATATTCCGTGGGTTCGGGAATATGATTCGTTTTCGGAATTAAGAGGGTGGGGAGACAAGCCTTGCTGGGAGGCCAGCGGTGGAGAGACGACGTCGAGGTCTTCCATTGTGAATGCCCGTGTGTGACGGTCGCTCGATATCAGCTTTGTTGGTACGGACGGACTTGCTGTCTTTGCTCTCAGGAGAGTTTATAGTTAGGACAGTTAGGCACTGTACTGTTGCCAACCTATACAATTCTGGACTTCACCTCCGGGTTGGAAGTCGTCATTGAGTACGTAGTGTTCAGTAATTGAGAGCACTTTCTCTGCCTATACTTACGTTGAGACGTTACCTAAACTCTGTTCTTGTGGCTGGGGGTTCGCGTTTCTCGTCTGAGAAACACAGAGAAGAGAAGACAGTATTAGAATATGTTAGTCAGAGGTCCGCCTTCTGCCGTCCTAGTGTTTGAAAGAGTTTATTTGTGGCTAGAGTTCTTCCATCGTCGCAGACTAGTACGAGAACCATCACTTAGACGCACCGGACGCAGTACGTACGGTGATGTCGCAGATTGCTTCGGTTTATTAGGGCTATAAAAAAATCAATTGCCTCTAAGCACTATGGGACTTAACATCTGAGGTCATCAGTCCCCTAGACTTACAACTACTTAAACCTAACTAACCTAAGGACATCACACACATCCATGCCCGAGGCAGGCTTCGAACCTGCGACCGTAGCAGTCGCACGGTTCCGGACTGAAGCGCCTAGAACCGCTCGGTCACATCGGCCGGCGGGCTATAAAAGCTAAACAGCTGTGATCACATTAGTTTATTTTCACTAAGGTTCCACACCAACCTAGATCATCTTTGAAATTAGTGTCTTCTAGTTTTTGGTACGTAGATGATGTCAGTCATTTCGCGTTATCAATATTAGACCGCGCAGTCATAGTAAGGGAAAGAGTTGGGCAATGGACTAGTAAATTTATTTAAGAAATGTAAACTTTGTAATATAAAGGTTTTTTTTAATCTACAGTAAATATATAAGCAGGAACAATGTTTATCATTTAGTAGAATTAGTTGCTTTCTTCATTCATTCATATTTAGAATGTAATTTATAGAATTAAGAGATCCTAAGATCGCCCCCCCCCCTCCCCACCCATGAACCATAGACCTTGCCGTTGGTGGGGAGGCCTGCGTACCTCAGCGGTACAGATAGCCGTACCGTAGGTGCAACCACAACGGAGGGGTATCTGTTGAGAGGCCAGACAAACGTATGGCTCCTGAAGAGGGGCAGCAGCCTTTTCAGTAGTTGCAGGGGCAAGAGTCTGGATCATTGACTGATCTGGCCTTGTAACACTAACCAAAACGGCCTTGCTGTGCTGGTACTGCGAACGGCTGAAAGCAAGGAGAAACTACGGCCGCAATTTTTCCCGAGGGCATGCAGCTTTACTGTATGGATAAATGATAATGGCGTCCTCTTGGGTAAAATATCCCGGAGGTAAAATAGTCCCCCATTCGGATCTCCGGGCGGGGACTTCGGTAGTAGGAAAAGTGAGAGAAGGAAACGTAGTAGGTGAATACGGATTGGGGGTAAGAAAATAAAGAGGAAGCCGCTTGGTGGAATTTTGCACAGAGCACAACATAATCATAGCTAACACTTGGTTTAAGAATCATAAAAGAATGTTGTATACATGGAAGAAGCCTGGAGATACTGACAGGTTTCATATAGATTATATAATGGTAAGACAGAGATTTAGGAACCAGGTTTTAAATTGTAAGACATTTCCAGGGGCAGATGTGGACTCTGACCACAATCTATTGGTTATGAACTGTAGATTAAAACTGAAGAAACTGCAAAAAGGTGGGAATTTAACGAGATGGGACCTGGATAAACTGACTAAACCAGAGGTTGTACAGAGTTTCAGGGAGAGTATAAGGGAACAATTGACAATAATTGGGGAAAGAAATACAGTAGAAGAAAATGGGTAGCCTTGAGGGATGAAGTAGTGAAGGCAGCAGAGGACCAAGTAGGTAAAAAGACGAGGGCTAATAGAAACCCTTGGGTGACAGAAGAAATATTGAATTTAATTGACGAAAGGAGAAAATATAAAAACGCAGTAAATGAAGCAGGCAAAAAGGAATACGAACATCTCAAAAATGAGATCAACAGGAAGTGCAAAATGGCTAAGAAGGCATGGCTAGAGGACAAATGTAAGGATGTAGAGGCTTATCTCACTAGAGGTAAGATAGATGGTTCAAATGGCTCTGAGCACTATGGGACTTAACTTCTGTGGTCATCAGTCCCCTAGAACTTAGAACTACTTAAACCTAACCAACCTAAGGACATCACACACATCCATGCCCAAGGCCGGATTCGAACCTGCGACCGTAGCAGTCCCGCGGTTCCGGACTGCGCGCCTAGAACCACTAGACCACCGCGGCCGGCGGTAAGATACACTCCAGGAAATGGAAAAAAGAACACATTGACACCGGTGTGTCAGACCCACCATACTTGCTCCGGACACTGCGAGAGGGCTGTACAAGCAATGATCACACGCACGGCACAGCGGACACACCAGGAACCACGGTGTCGGCCGTCGAATGGCGCTAGCTGCGCAGCATTTGTGCACCGCCGCCGTCAGTGTCAGCCAGTTTGCCGTGGCATACGGAGCTCCATCGCAGTCTTTAACACTGGTAGCATGCCGCGACAGCGTGGACGTGAACCGTATGTGCAGTTGACGGACTTTGAGCGAGGGCGTATAGTGGGCATGCGGGAGGCCGGGTGGACGTACCGCCGAATTGCTCAACACGTGGGGCGTGAGGTCTCCACAGTACATCGATGTTGTCGCCAGTGGTCGGCGGAAGGTGCACGTGCCCGTCGACCTGGGACCGGACCGCAGCGACGCACGGATGCACGCCAAGACCGTAGGATCCTACGCAGTGCCGTAGGGGACCGCACTGCCACTTCCCAGCAAATTAGGGACACTGTTGCTCCTGGGGTATCGGCGAGGACCATTCGCAACCGTCTCCATGAAGCTGGGCTACGGTCCCGCACACCGTTAGGCCGTCTTCCGCTCACGCCCCAACATCGTGCAGCCCGCCTCCAGTGGTGTCGCGACAGGCGTGAATGGAGGGACGAATGGAGACGTGTCGTCTTCAGCGATGAGAGTCGCTTCTGCCTTGGTGCCAATGATGGTCGTATGCGTGTTTGGCGCCGTGCAGGTGAGCGCCACAATCAGGACTGCATACGACCGAGGCACACAGGGCCAACACCCGGCATCATGGTGTGGGGAGCGATCTCCTACACTGGCCGTACACCACTGGTGATCGTCGAGGGGACACTGAATAGTGCACGGTACATCCAAACCGTCATCGAACCCATCGTTCTACCATTCCTAGACCGGCAAGGGAACTTGCTGTTCCAACAGGACAATGCACGTCCGCATGTATCCCGTGCCACCCAACGTGCTCTAGAAGGTGTAAGTCAGCTACCCTGGCCAGCAAGATCTCCGGATCTGTCCCCCATTGAGTATGTTTGGGACTGGATGAAGCGTCGTCTCACGCGGTCTGCACGTCCAGCACGAACGCTGGTCCAACTGAGGCGCCAGGTGGAAATGGCATGGCAAGCCGTTCCACAGGACTACATCCAGCATCTCTACGATCGTCTCCATGGGAGAATAGCAGCCTGCATTGCTGCGAAAGGTGGATATACACTGTACTAGTGCCGACATTGTGCATGCTCTGTTGCCTGTGTCTATGTGCGTGTGGTTCTGTCAGTGTGATCATGTGATGTATCTGACCCCAGGAATGTGTCAATGAAGTTTCCCCTTCCTGGGACAATGAATTCACGGTGTTCTTATTTCAATTTCCAGGAGTGTAGATACTGCCTACAGGAAAATTAAAGAGACCTTTGGAGAAAAGAGAACGACTTGTATGAATATCAAGAGCTCAGATGGAAACCCAGTTCTAAGTAAAGAAGGGAAAGCAGAAAGGTGGAAGGGGTATATAGAGGGTCTATACAAGGGCGATGTACTTGAGGACAATATTATGGAAATGGAAGAGGATGTAGATGAAGATGAAATGGGAGATACGATACTGCGTGAAGAGTTTGACAGAGCACTGAAAGACCTGAGTCGAAACAAGGCCCCAGGAGTAGACGGCATTCCATTAGAACTACTGACAATCTTGGGAGAGCCAGTCCTGACAAAACTCTACCATCTGGTGAGCAAAATGTATGAGACAGGCGAAATACCCTGAGACTTCAAGAAGATTATAATAATTCCAATCACAAAGAAAGCAGGCGTTGACAGATGTGAAAATTACCGAACGATCAGTTTAATAAGTCACGGCTGCAAAATACTAACGCGAATTCTTTACAGACGAATGGAAAAAGTGGTAGAAGCCAAACATGGTGAAGATCAGTTTGGATTCCGTAGAAATATGGGAACACGTGAGGCAATGCTGACCTTACGCCTTATTTTGGAAGCTAGATTAAGAAGAGGCAAACCTACGTTTCTAGCATTTGTAGACTTAGAGAAAGCTTTTGACAATGTTGACTGGAATACTCTCTTTCAAATTCTGAAGGTGGCAGGGGTACAATACATGGAGCGAAAGGCTATTTACAATTTGTACAGAAACCAGATGGCAGTTATGAGAGGTGAGGGGCATGAAAGGGAAGCAGGGGTTTGGAAGGGAGTGAGACAGGGTTGTAGCCTCTCCCCGATGTTATTCAATCTGTGTATTGAGCAAGCAGTAAAGGAAACAAAAGAAAAATTCGGAGTAGGTATTAAAATCCATGGAGAAGAAATAAAAACTTTGAGGTTCGCCGATGACATTGTAATTCTATCAGAGACAGCAAAGGACTTGGAAGAGCAGTTGAACGGAATGGACAGTGTCTTGAAAGGTGGATATAAGATGAACATCAACAAAAGCAAAACGAGGATAATGGACTGCAGTCGAATTAAGTCTGGTGATGCTGAGGGAATTAGATTAGGAAATGAGACACTTAAGGTAGTAACGGACTTTTGGTATTTGGGGAGCAAAATAACTGATGATGGTCGAAGTAGAGGAGATATAAAATGTAGCCTGGCAATGGCAAGGAAAGCGTTTCTGAAGAAGAGAAATTTGTTAACATCGAGTATAGATTTAAGTGTCAGGAAGTCGTTTCTGAAAGTATATGTATGGAGTGTAGCCATGTATGGAAGTGAAACGTGGACGATAACTCGATTGGACAAGAGAATAGAAGCTTTCGAAATGTGGTGCTACAGAAGAATGCTGAAGATTAGATGGGTAGATCACATAACTAATGAAGAGGTACTGAATAGGATTGGGGAGAAGAGGAGTTTGTGGCACAACTTGACTAGAAGAAGGGATCGGTTGGTAGGACATATTCTGAGGCATCAAGGAATCACAAATTGGAGGGCAGCGTGGAGGGTAAAAATCGTAGAGGGAGACCAAGAGATGAATACACTAAGCAGATTCAGAAGGATGTAGGCTGCAGTACGTACTGGGAGATGAAGAACCTTGCACAGGATAGAGTAGCGTGGAGAACTGCATCAAACCAGTCTCAGGACTGAAGACCACAACAAAAACAACAAGATCTGCTTGAGGGGGTAGTCATACAGGGCTAAATCTTCATTTTACCGTTTATTACTCTCCGTAGCGCACATTCATTTTACACCCGCCTGGAGTAGCACCTTGGAGTTTTCCTGCACTTCGCTACAATTTTCTGGTGGTACGACTTCTCTGCGTACAAGATCATCACACACAAACAACCTCATGGAACTTCTGATGTCACACACTTGGTCACGGTACCCAAGAAATGCAGAAAGTGCCTTGAGGAACAAATTCAGAATACGAATCTATTTCCGCAAATGTTAACAATCGAATTAAAGACCATCGAAAATTCGGGGATCAACGTGTACAAGTATGACACCAGAGTAACACTTACCACCATTTTCGCCCATGGATGCTGCAGAAAATGGTCGCAATCTATAAGTTACAATACAGGAATGGCGAATTTGACTTCTTTCTTCAACGTAAAAGGAATAAAACTAATACTAACATGATATACACTCAAGTCCGTAAGTTAAGGGATCTTGAAGACTCACGAGACAATATGAAGCACAGCGATAATGTGTGCACTAAAAAGTTTCCTGGTCAAATAGGGACATTGTGATAAGGATGCATGGGGTACAATTAAACCGGCCATGGATGGCTAGTGGCATTTGTCACTTCTTATGTGTGAAAGACCCTCCCGCTCCCCACCCCCAGCCAGCGACTACAGTAGGCGACTGTATTACACTCCTGGAAATGGAAAAAAGAACACATTGACACCGGTATGTCAGACCCACCATACTTGCTCCGGACACTGCGAGAGGGCTGTACAAGCAATGATCACACGCACGGCACAGCGGACACACCAGGAACCGCGGTGTTGGCCGTCGAATGGCGCTAGCTGCGCAGCATTTGTGCACCGCCGCCGTCAGTGTCAGCCAGTTTGCCGTGGCATACGGAGCTCCATCGCAGTCTTTAACACTGGTAGCATGCCGCGACAGCGTGGACGTGAACCGTATGTGCAGTTGACGGACTTTGAGCGAGGGCGTATAGTGGGCATGCGGGAGGCCGGGTGGACGTACCGCCGAATTGCTCAACACGTGGGGCGTGAGGTCTCCACAGTACATCGATGTTGTCGCCAGTGGTCGGCGGAAGGTGCACGTGCCTGACGACCTGGGACCGGACCGCAGCGACGCACGGATGCACGCCAAGACCGTAGGATCCTACGCAGTGCCGTAGGGGACCGCACCGCCACTTCCCAGCAAATTAGGGACACTGTTGCTCCTGGGGTATCGGCGAGGACCATTCGCAACCGTCTCCATGAAGCTGGGCTACGGTCCCGCACACCGTTAGGCCGTCTTCCGCTCACGCCCCAACATCGTGCAGCCCGCCTCCAGTGGTGTCGCGACAGGCGTGAATGGAGGGACGAATGGAGACGTGTCGTCTTCAGCGATGAGAGTCGCTTCTGCCTTGGTGCCAATGATGGTCGTATGCGTGTTTGGCGCCGTGCAGGTGAGCGCCACAATCAGGACTGCATACGACCGAGGCACACAGGGCCAACACCCGGCATCATGGTGTGGGGAGCGATCTCCTACACTGGCCGTACACCACTGGTGATCGTCGAGGGGACACTGAATAGTGCACGGTACATCCAAACCGTCATCGAACCCATCGTTCTACCATTCCTAGACCGGCAAGGGAACTTGCTGTTCCAACAGGACAATGCACGTCCGCATGTATCCCGTGCCACCCAACGTGCTCTAGAAGGTGTAAGTCAGCTACCCTGGCCAGCAAGATCTCCGGATCTGTCCCCCATTGAGTATGTTTGGGACTGGATGAAGCGTCGTCTCACGCGGTCTGCACGTCCAGCACGAACGCTGGTCCAACTGAGGCGCCAGGTGGAAATGGCATGGCAAGCCGTTCCACAGGACTACATCCAGCATCTCTACGATCGTCTCCATGGGAGAATAGCAGCCTGCATTGCTGCGAAAGGTGGATATACACTGTACTAGTGCCGACATTGTGCATGCTCTGTTGCCTGTGTCTATGTGCGTGTGGTTCTGTCAGTGTGATCATGTGATGTATCTGACCCCAGGAATGTGTCAATAAAGTTTCCCCTTCCTGGGACAATGAATTCACGGTGTTCTTATTTCAATTTCCAGGAGTGTATATAGGATGTCGTCGCGTGCCAATACAACATGCCCAACGGCTCCACCAAACAGTGGAACAGGCCGTCCAGCACAGCCCCCCACCCTAGTCCCAATACTGGAGATACTCCCTCTGGTAGTCAGGTTCTCTTAAATATTAGCGGTTTTAGGGCAACAATTTTCCGGTGTAGACCGCGTCAACGATCAACTCCGAGGAACACGTGATGTCCTTAGCTTGCAAGTTCTCGTCCACTAGGCCAACCCTGTGTGCTGGGGCATTATCATAAGGAGCACAGGCCCATATAACCAGAAAAATGGCACACTTGCCGTTTTCATCTGTCTGTTCGACAGACGTCTCAGTAATCGCAGGAAAAACCAAAGTACCAAATGTGCACATAAGACGATGCAGCCCGAGTCAAGTACATTAGCGTCGTAGAGTTGTAATGTGTTCCACTGACACGTAATATGAAAGAACGGAGAGAATCATCCTCTCTGTTACACTGCGACGGCTGTTGCTGTATCCTCTCTCGCTACCGAAGCTGTCACGCGATGTTATTGTGTGTGGGGAATATATTCGACAGCTGGCGAACATAAAGAGAAACCTCTCGAAGCCGACAATGCGAGACAGCCGCAACGTTTCCTGGGAGGGCAGCTGCTGAGCAGATTGGATATCTTAGTGCAGTTGAGACAAGGTAGCAATCCTGGCACTCGGTTGTAACGCGTGGTGGATGTTGTCCTTTCCTCTGTCCTGGATCATTCCTCACGGCAGTGAGATGATGCTATGGGCGACAGTCGACTCCCAGTCCACCTTCAGTGACCCAGTCATGTGTTTACAGGAGCATTCCGCTTCTCAGTGACTCGAATATTGTTTGTCACGTGCACACTATACATAGTCGTAAGTATTATACCCAAGATCTTTGTCCACACTGACTTCCGTACAAACGCTAAGGAGGGTCATCCTGTCGTGACATGTATAAGGAAGTGTGATAAGTTCAAAAATGGTTCAAATGGCTCTGAGCACTATGGGACTGAACATCTGAGGTCATCAGTCCCCTAGAACTTACAGCTACTTAAACCTAACTAACCGAAGGACATCACACACATCCATGCCCGAGGCAGTGTGAAAAGTTCTCAGCTTGCTTGGTACATACTGTGAAATAACAGCAGTATCAATTTTATTTGCAAAGAATTTGTATTTATTTGGATTCTTTTTCAAAATAGTCTCTAACTTCTCATTTCGTGGACGCGCCGGTGTGCCTTTCCTGCGACTGTTGTCTAAGGCGGGGTCGGTATGCGTGGGGAAGAGGCTTTCTTCAGCCTCCAGTTGATGGAGTGACTTTACCTAATCCTCCTAAATAGGTAGTGGTCTGCACATGATAGCAGGTACAAGGTCGAGTCATGTCTGGTGTTTCCGACACCCACTGCAAAGAAACTTGTAAACACGACTGCAGAAATATTATCACCGGGAGTAAAAAATGGCCAGTCGAAATGCCTACATTCTGCTCTCGATAAGGACTGGCTGGCAGGTTAAGCGTAAAATAATTTCAGAAACCAAGAAATCCGCCAGCAGTCAGCGGCGGTGAAAGTCGTTTGCCCTCTGAGGCGGAACCGTTGTTTTCGTAGAGTATTTCAGATATCGGGAGAAGGCGATCCTTCGTGACCAACCGAGTAATTTGTTACAGCATGGAAAACTGAGAGAATCCGAAAGTAGGTTTCCATGTGATGGCGTGGATTTCTAGCTGAGTCGTTGCGGTTTTCTAGGTGAGTATTACCGTTTAGCGGGTATGCAAACGCCCAGTAGACAGAAACCTCAAATCTGGTTGTGGAGCCAAGTGTGTTTGCTGAGCGAAACGGACTTGACGAGCTTTAATTTGAAGCCAATCAAGCATATTGGTTTTCGCGGACATGTATTTTCAAATGACCTTTACCCTGCTTCCTGTAGCCAGTATTCCTGTCCCGCTGATGTTGTGACTATACTGGCGGGAGTTGCTATCAGTCAGTTACCGGCGGTGTATTAAACTGCTAGCGGTGAACATACTGAAGTCAAATGGTGGAAACTCCGTGTCTTTCTGAGAGGGGATATATTGTTACACGGGTGTTGAATATTGACATTGGAGTTCAAAATGGTTCAAATGGCTCTGAGCACTATGGGACTTAACATCTGTGGTCATCAGTCCCATAGAACTTAGAACTACTTAAACCTAACTAACCTAAGGACATCACACACATCCACGCCCGAGGCAGGATTCGAACGTGCGACCGTAACGGTCACGCAGTTCCAGACTGAAGCGCCTATAACCGCACGGCCACACTGGCCGGCTGACATTGGAGTGGTAAGAAGCTGAACCTTGTCTCGCGACTCAAAGTGAGACCGGCGAAGGCACTGCTGCCGTTTTGCGTCCCCGTTCGATCGAATAGTGAACGATTTGATTCCCACTTTCAGTAAGTTGGTCAATGTATAACATACGTGTTGATTCCGCTAATTGGTGGCACCGCGCGGGCAGATCAGTCAGGCTTATAAGTAGTCAGTGCACTGAGCATGAGCGATGGAGGTTGACATAATAACAAGTGGAAAGGACAAGAAACTTGGTGATCGACAGCTACTAATTCTGTTTCCATAAGTGTCCCGTCGATGGCGTTGATAGATACAAGTGTACGAGAAGAAGATGTAAGTGATTTCGTGAAATTAAAATCTTTAAATTTTATTTCCGGTTTGCAGTTAGATCACAGCCATGAAAAAGATGTCTCTGGTTTATTAATCCAGCAGAGAGTCAGTAATATTGTGAAGAGTAAGGCTGAATAGGATTTGTGTGGCCACCCCTCCAAACTTACAGGCTTCGAGTGAGTTAATGGTAATATTGACACTCTCACAAATCAGGATTTGGTTTGAATAAGGAAATATTAATGCCACTGGATTACGCAAACTTCCGAAGCTACTGAATAACTTGCTAAAATTACATGAACCACTGACGAGAAATGTTTTACACACAAACTGGGGAGAAAATTTTATGCCTGAATGACTCTGAAAATAATATTGTGGGTTTATCATACCAAAGCAATTTGAATTTTCTAAATAGCTGAGAACTTTATTTATAGATGGTACCTTCAAGAGCTGCCCGAGGCTGCTCCATCAAATGTTTATAAGTCATGGGGTAAATGAGAAAAAAAACTATTTCTCTTTGGTACTTGTTTTTGCTCCCTAGCAAAAAATGAAACATATAGGAAATATTTGTCCTTAATAGCAAATAACACCCAATGTCCCGAAAAATCCAGCAATGAACATCTGGATGAATTTTTTGATTATTTACTTCATAGCTTCCTGCAGATAGTGACTTTCGACCCATTATGTAGGCCGACTTCAGTTGTCTTTCTGAACAGGCTCCTAACTGTTGTAAGGCATTCCACTCAAAAGTGAATGCTCAGTTCTGCTCTTCGCATGCCAACATATTCTACTTGTTAGAGACATTAAAGGGTGTTCAAACTGAAATTTACGTTAAAATGAGAATCGAGAAGAAAACTACTAACAAAATTCGGGAGAAACAGAACTACGTAAAAGAACAAACGGAAAATCTACCTAATTCAGCCGTTATCCAGTATGAATATCTTAAAAACATCTGCTACAAGTCTCACCCACCCACATAATTTTATTACTTATGCCTGATAAGTAAAACTTTATTTGTACTGTACTTATATTAGGAGAATATCAAAAAGCCACGCATGTTTAATATTGCCTATTGCGTGTAGACAGTCCATAAGTCTTTGTAAAATGGAAAGGGAAATATTAGTGCACTATTGATAGCTTATGGGAATCAGCACATACACTATGGAAAAATAAGATGGCAACTATTGGGAATCAATGCTTCCGATGCGCGGACGAAGGGAACGTTCCAAGTCGTGGTTTGTTCAGCTGGAAAAATGGTAATACCGTGCCCTCGAAAACGATCCTTTGTTTTTGGACAGTGCATCACTAAGTTAGTTAGTTTCGTGTTCCATGGATCACGTAGCGCGATCAATAGTAATGTTCTGGAACGAGTCATTTTGCATTCACATCGCAAATTAATTTGTAAATGTGGCTACGCGCTAAACATTTACAATGGTTTTTATTTTCTTTTTAAATAATTCCTACCCACTTACCTTCTCCACATTACAAAAATAGAAAATCTTCAATGGAATAGGAACTGTCGAGAAGAAACTTTTTTAGTTTATTTTCAAATATTACAGTGCTTTCCTTCAGACATTTTATACAGTATCACTCAGTAAGTGATCAAAAGTTTTTGTTGTACTGTTGTGCACCGCTTTTTTGCTAAAGACAATCTTAATTTGGATTAACGAATGTAATTTTTATTCTGATGTCGTAATTATGTACATCATTTTTCTTTTAAAACTGCAGTGGATTATTTACAACAAACTTCATGAGAGAATAAATATAATGTGAAGCAGTAGTCAGAATGCCCAACTCTTTAAACAGATGTCTAAAAGATGATCGTGCGTGACCACCAATTTTTGAACAACGAAGATTTTCTTTTTTAAAGATGAATTTCCCGAAAACATTATTACATATGACTTTACTGAATGAAAATATGCAAAATATGTCAACTTATCTTTCCCAAAGATTTGCAATCATTTTAACTCCAAATGAATTTCAGCTTAAACTCGTAAAAGTTTATAAAATGTCCGTTCTGAATGAGACATAGTGGTTTTACAGGAGAGTGAAACAACAATCAAAACAGTTTGTGGAAACCGACGGTTCTACACCAAAAGACATCAGGTCAGTTCCATTTTTCCGGACTGTTGGATACAACGGAATTTATGGGATACAAAATAATAATTGTTATTTATCATTTTCTAAGGGTAAAACAAATCTAGCAGTTGTCACGTATGGATCTTAAACTGGCTGATAACAGTGCGCTAGACGAGGCCTGGATCGAACTTCAGGAATGGTATGTAATGACTGGAAACCATTGAATAATGTGCCTTGACCTTAACAGGGATTACGTCGAAAAATGGGAGCATCTTTTATCTGAAAACTGTAGCTGTTCCTTCTCAGGCAGGTAACAGTTTCCCTTTTCCTCGTTACTTTAGCATAGTTAGCATTATGGAGACAACCATACAATGACAAAGCCGGGCGGAGTGGCCGCGCTGTTTGAGGTGCCATGTCACGGATTGCGAGGCCCCTCCCGCCGGAGGTTCGAGTCCTCCCTCGGGTATGGGTGTGTGTGTGTTGTTCTTAGCGTAAGTTAGTTTAAGTTAAAGTAGTGTGTAAGTCTAGGGACCGATGACCTCAGCAGATTGGTCCCTTAAGAATTCACACACACACTATACAACGACAAGACATTACTATAGCATGACCCCATTTATTCGAGTTCCACACATGTTATGTCTTTGAAATCAACTTCTAAGGCTCTTTCCAATACCTCCAAGACACTTTATAGTCCGATGAAAAGCAAACAAAGTCGGTGTCCTACTTCGGAAGCTATAATTCCGATGTTGTTATCTTTTGTAAAGCGAATTTTTGCCTGTGTCCAGCATTGCCTGCAGAGTCAAGAATATGAAGAACAATTATAGTCCTAAGATGCAACGTTGAGGAATATCTACATTAATGCATTTCGGATCTAATCCTCCGACGGGTAGTATTACCGAAGCCGTTAGTCTAGTGATGACAAAAAATTGAAATGAACAGGCAAATACAGAAAGTAACAGATTCATACTATATGACACAAGCATCTTACTGACTAATCTGTGATTCATAGGAACGCTCCGAGATGGTGTTATGCTAACATTTCTCAAGTGAAAAACGCGCTTGTCTTACGTTACTGTCGACCATCACTGCCGGTAAAGCTCCTAGCTGAAAGTGCTAGGTTGAGACAGCGGCGCGCGACCCGCCCTGCTCACGGCAGCTATTCTCATATACCGCTCGCCACCGCACCAATGTTGTTGACTCTGCGTCAGCACAACCCGCCTACGAGACCGAAAGCAGGGCAAACACACCACTGCTGACCGACGCAACGCAGCTACAGCACCGGAAACCCGACACTGAGCTTCACAGGCTATCCTACACACGGTTCGCTTCCACGCAGAACACAGATCGGTTACCCTTATTCTCCATTTACCATCCGTACGATTAATCGTATTGATGTGGGACGTATCATATTACATACGTATTATACATTCACACAGTACCGTACAGAGGGCGTGGAGAGATAGGCCCCCGCCAAGGACACAGTCACAGAGGAGGCGGAGCCACTGACGAGAAAAAAACTAGAAATAAAGACGTTTTAAAATTAAACAGGAGACGTAAATGAGTACTGCTAGCCCTTGAGTTCCTATCTTCTGCCTACGTGAGGAAACCGCGATGCCGGCCAGAGTGGCCGAGCGGTTCTAGGCGCTTCAGTCTGGAACCGCGGGACCGCTATGGTCGCAGGTTCGAATCCTGCCTCGGGCATGGATGTGTGTGATGTCCTTAGGTTAGTTAGGTTTAAGTAGTTCTAAGTTCTAGGGTACTGATGACCTCAGATGTTAAGTCCCATAGTGCTCAGAGCCATTTGAACCATTTGAAACCGCGATTGTAAAAGCACGCCGTTGTCGCAGAGTTATTTCTGCCGTTTCATTTCGCCCAAGTAGCTTTATAAACGAACGACGACTATCGAACACACATCTTTCGCTAATATCGTTTAGGTGGTAAAGTTTCTTTGGTTCACAGTGGGCAGGTGCACATGTTGCCGCTGCATAAGTTTCGCTGGGAAACCCTTACACATCCTCCACACAGCCCCGATCCCTTCCCACGCGATTTCAGTATTTTCGGAGCCATGAATACGGACATTCGTGGCCGTTGATTTGCTTTGGACAAACAGGTTCACGCCTGTGTGCAATGATGTTTCCGCAGGTAACCGCAAACATTTTTCCGTGAAGGCATTGATCGTCTTGACTCGTAGTGAGATAAATGTGTTAACTGTTATGGCAGTTACTTTTGAAATAATAAACATTTTACTTACTTTTTTCCATCTGTCTTGTTTTTCATGTGGCTGACCCTTACACATTATCGAGTAAGTGACCAACAATTTTGGTGGTAGCATTGTGCATCCACTTTTGTGCTGAAAACCATCGTAATGTGGGATAATTAAAGCAATTTTTCTTCTGGTATCGTAATTATGTACACTATTGCTCCTTTTGAAATGTAGTCGGCTACTTATGACAAACTTCATGAGGGAATACACATACTGCGACGCAGTAGTCAAATGCCTAACTTCTTAAACAGGTGTCTACAAGATGATCGTAGGCGAGCATCACATATTATTCTTAAGCACGGTTCTGAGCAATGAAAAGTTTATTTGCTAAGTAAGAGTTACCCCAGAACACCATTCCATACACTATTGAATGAAAATGCGTAAAATATGTTAACTTCTTGATTTGTCTCTCCACGAGGTTTGCAATGATTGGAAGTGCAAATATGACTGCACGAGTTGTGTACGAGTTCAAAAATATGACTTCCTCCAGTTTAAATTCTCATCAAAAATTTCAAGTTTCCATCCTGTTTATTGTTTCCTCAACATGTGTCGCATGTACCTCTAGATATGCTGAACTGAACGTGTTGTCTTTTGGAAATCGAGGGTGAGGCTATTTGCGGAAGACCACTCAATAATTCTTCTACAATGAAGGTCTATGACAAATCATTTATGTGTGGGGAAAATGTGTCGCACTGAAGTATGAGTGTATGGAGAAGGACTAATACCAACACCAGGTTTGATGAGTTTCTTTTCGAAGGTGATAATAAAACTTTATGACTACTCTCGTACAGGTACTAAAGGAGTTTATCATATCTGATGCTTGAATTCATAGGATCGTGAGGTAGGTTGGGGTACTTTTTAAAAAACAATAATTTCGTTTTTATAAAAAACTTTGAGAACAAAATTCTTTCTTAAATTTGAACTTAGCTGTAAGCAGTTTGTATTTTTGCATCTGTAACTTGAGAATGGCATAATAAGCTGATTTTCAGTCGCGAATAAACACGTTTAATAACAGTCGCAGGGGAAAATATTGTCATTTCTAAAATATCGCAGGAGTGTGGAAACAAGTAAACAGAGAATACTCGAATTTAATATTACTTGCTTCTTCGCCCATTTCATTTTATTTCCGGCTGCAGGGCCATCATACTACTGGAACACTGACATTCCATTTGTGGAATAAGTATGAGAGAATACGACTGTCAGAAAGCGACGCTTTTCCGCTTCGTGTGATATGCATTTCCATTGCTGGATATATGGCGAGGGAAGCCGAATATTTCATTGCAACATGTGCTCAAGAACGTAAACCAGGATGCAGCTGGACGCTTGCTCGAGGACAAAAGATTGTGGTTAACCTACTCATCGTGCAGGAAGTTGGCAGTAGTGAATTGCACAAGACCATAAATAGATGCTGATAGTGGGGCCGTGACCGTTGCTCTGAATTTACGTGTTGAGACTGATATTCGCGACAGTTAGCTGTTACACAGGCCTCTGACGGCCATTAATGTATGCGCTTTGTAAGGCTCTTCCTAACAGCTGTCGTAGTGCAGTGGCTAATGGAGCTATGTCCAAAATACAGCTTGGCAATTATTGAACTATATTAAATAAAATCATCATAACTTCTGAAGGATTTGCGTTAGGACGTTCAAACAATACGGTTGGCCGCGGGACATGATGGGAATTAGTATGCACGTGTATGGTTAGGTTTAGCGACGAAGCCCACTTTAATTTGCATGGATTCGTCAATAAGCAAAGTTGGCTCATTAGGGGGACTGAAGATCCGCATTTCACGATCGAGAAGTCTCTCAAACTTAATTAGTTTAAAAGATATGGTTAATTAAAATATTTCACCTGGTCCACACTTCCGGTGCCAATTAAAGCCAAATTACTGAAAATTTCCAGGGACTGTTGATACAATTTCGATCGCTGATTTTCTGAATCCAGTGACACCCATGTTTAAATGTGTGTGAATTCGTAAGGAACCAAACTGCTGAGGTCATCGGTCCCTAGACTTACACACTACTTAAACTAACTTACACTAATTTATGTTACGGACAACACCCACACCCATGCTCGAGGGAGGACTCGAACCTCCAACGGGAGGGGAGTGACACCCATATTTATGAGCAAGTGTCCTTAATTAAAAATTACAAAATTTTCAAAAATCAAATTAAGATTGATGCCACGGTCATAAACCGGTGATTCCCATTGTGTTGGCATAAATTAGTACTGCATACCCTAACAGATACCGCGTGTAAAAAATAATAAACAAACAAAATTAGTGACAAAGTCAACGGTCAATAAAAGATTAACTTTCTGACCGGCGGAATTAGTAAACTATTATAAATTAACGAAGTTCAATAACATCGGGAGCGCCCGCAATTTTCTGTTCTTCTGTTCCTTTTGCTCCTAGTCTTTGGCTTTTCTTTAGCCCAGCTTCGGAAACCTTTTGAATTGCATCTCCGATCGTGAAAACCGGCCCGAGAGAACTTATTTTATAATAATAAACAATATACAATCAAAATAGGTGTTGGATCATTTGAACAATGTTTGTGACTAATAACAGTTCTGTGATTTTTTTTCTACTTAGAACTTTAAAGGGATCTTCTGGCTATTCATTTTAGGAATAAGTCCTACTAAAGCACTTTCAGGTGGTGGTCCAGCGTAACTGCGCAGCTGTCAAGGCTTACTCCAAAACAGGTAGGACTAGTTTCAGTGACAGAGTGTATCCACCCATTGAAGCACATGAATGCGAAACTAAAAATCTGCAAAACTTCGTCCGTGATTAATCCGTTCCTAATAGTGAAATACCCCAATTCTGTGCATTTTATTGTTGGCTGCTCTGTTATTTCCTTGTAAGCACGCCGGACATTAAATTAGTACCACAGGAGACATCACACCACCTCTGGACTTGATAATGAACTCAGTTCGGTGAGGAAGAGAGTGTACACGTTACTTCACGTATGCCATATCCATTTGAAGACACTCACTGACTATTCAAGACATAAAGGAATTAAAAACATTAGCTGTCAGTGGGAACTGATTTATATCAGCAGGCAAGTAGAAAATTTGTGTTGGACTGGGATTCGAACCCAGGCCTCCTGGTTACAAGGAAGATGCGCTGATCACTACACCATCTGGACAAAGTGGTCAGCACAGCCGCATGGACTACCCAACCATGCCTCTCTTCAGGCCCCATCTCTACTTATACCATGCACTATGATGTAGTCTCCCTACTCATTAGCCTCATTACTCTTGGCATCTCGTCGATTCCATAAGGGCTCGAGAGTCCTGTGCACCTGAACTGAAGGGACCATTGGTGGTCATCGGCTCAGTTACATATATGCGACGTCTGTTCTTTTGGACATGTCCGAAAGAACATACACCGCATGTATATCGTTAGTGGTCCTGTTGTTGTTGTTGTTGTGGTCTTCAGTCCTGAGACTGGTTTGATGCAGCTCTCCATGCTACTCTATCCTATGCAAGCTTCTTCATCTCCCAGTACCTACTGCAACCTACATCCTTCTGAATCTGCTTAGTGTATTCATCTCTTGGCCTCCCCCTATGATTTTTACCCTCCACGCTGCCCTCCAATACTAAATTGGTGATCCCTTGATGCCTCAGAACATGTCCTACCAACCGATCCCTTCTTCTGGTCAAGTTGTGCCACAAACTTCTCTTCTCCCCAATCCTATTCAATACTTCCTCATTAGTTATGTGATCTACCCATCTAATCTTCAGCATTCTTCTGTAGCACCACATTTCAAAAGCTTCTAATCTCTTCTTGTCCAAACTACTTACCGTCCATGTTTCACTTCCATACATGGCTACACTCCATACAAATACTTTCAGAAATAACTTCCTGACACTTAAATCTATACTCGATGTTAACAAATTTCTCTTCTTCAGAAACGCTTTCCTTGCCATTGCCAGTCTACATTTTATATCCTCTCTACTTCGTCCATCATCAATTATTTTGCTCCCCAAATAGCAAAACTCCTTTACTACTTTAAGTGTCTCATTTCCTAATCTAATACCCTCAGCATCACCCGACTTAACTCGACTACATTCCATTATCCTCGTTTTGCTTTTGTTGATGTTCATCTTATATCCTCCCTTCAAGACACCATCCATTCCGTTCAACTGCTCTTCCAAGTCCTTTGCTGTCTCTGCCAGAATTACAATGTCATCGGCGAACCTCAAAGATTTTATTTCTTCTCCATGGATTTTAATACCTACTCCAAATTTTTCTTTTGTTTCCTTTACTGCTTGCTCAATATACAGATTGAATAACATCGGGGAGAGGCTACAACCCTGTCTGACTCCCTTCCCAACCACTGCTTCCCTTTCATGCCCCTCAACTCTTATAACTGCCATCTGGTTTCTGTACAAGTTGTAAATAGCCTTTCGCTCCCTGTATTTTACCCCTGTCACCTTTAGAATTTGAAAGAGAGTATTCCAGTCAACATTGTCAAAAGCTTTCTCTAAGTCTACAAATGCTAGAAACGTAGGTTTGCCTTTCCTTAATCTTTCTTCTAAGATAAGTCGTAAGGTCAGTATTGCCTCACGTGTTCCAGTATATCTACGGAATCCAAACTGATCTTCCCCGAGGTCGGCTTCTACTAGTTTTTCCATTCGTCTGTAAAGAATTCGCGATAGTACTTTGCAGCTGTGGCTTATTAAACTGATTGTTCGGTAATTTTCACATCTGTCAACACCTGCTTTCTTTGGGATTGGAATTATTATATTCTTCTTGAAGTCTGAGGGTATTTCGCCTGTTTCATACATCTTGCTCACCAGATGGTAGAGTTTTGTCAGGACTGGCTCTCCCAAGGCCGTCAGTAGTTCCAATGGAATGTTGTCTACTCCGGGGGCCTTGTTTCGACTCAGGTCCTTCAGTGCTCTGTCAAACTCTTCACGCAGTATTGTATCTCCCATTTCATCTTCATCTACATCCTCTTCCATTTCCATAATATTGTCCTCAAGTGCATCGCCCTTGTATAGACCCTCTATATACTCCTTCCACCTTTCTGCTTTCCCTTCTTTGCTTAGAACTGGGTTTCCATCTGAGCTCTTGATGTTCATACATGTGGTTCTCTTATCTCCAAAGGTCTCTTTTATTTTCCTGTAGGCAGTATCTATCTTACCCCTAGTGAGATAAGCCTCTACATCCTTACATTTGTCCTCTAGCCATCCCTGCTCAGCCATTTTGCACTTCCTGTCGATCTCATTTTTGAGACGTTTGTATTCCTTTTTGCCTGCTTCATTTACTGCATTTTTATATTTTCTCCTTTCATCAATTAAATTCAATATTTCTTCTGTTACCCAAGGATTTCTATTAACCCTCTTCTTTTTACCTACTTGTCCAGTTCCTATGGTGTTTGGCACAATGAATACCTGTAGCGGATTTTTTCGCCGCGATCGTTTGGCCGTCGCTGCCGTTCCAACAGTAGAGCACTGAAGTACATTACAGCTTGCACATTAAATGGAAGAAAATGAGCTGTAAATTTGCCGTCAGCGGTAACTGTGCCACCGCCAGCTGCCACTGTAAACATGAGTATTCTAGTTATAGATAATGACATTTTAATTTAATTAATTCAAGAAATGCCTACTTTGTGGGCTAAAACTCTCGACATATTCTAGGATCAAGACGCTACTAGAAACGCTTGGCGTGGAGTTTTCCTGTGAAATTGTAACAACTTTGATGTGCTAGACGAAAGGAAGAGAAATGATTTTGGGAATTACATACTTTTTCATACATGTATGTACTACAAGTAATTCGATTCAGAGACTATGTAAATGGTAGTGCGCACACTTTGCAGAGGTACAGGATATTTACATTGCAGGCGTTTCTCGATTTCTTTTTTATTATCATGACAACCATGGAGGGCTATTATTAACAAATGTTTTATTTGTAGAATATAAACATAACTGGAAAATCAGTAACAGTGTTACATTTTTAAAACTTTTGTTATGCTTGTAACTTACACTGAGGTGACAAAAGTCATGGGATACCTCCTAATATCGTGTCGGACCTCCTTTTTCCCGGCTTAGTGCAGCAACTCGACGTGGCATGGACTCACAAGTCGTTGGAAGTCCCCTGCAGAAATATTGAGCCATTCTGCCTCTATAGCCGCCCATAATTGCGAACGTGCTGCCGGTGCAGGATTTTGTTCACAAACTGACCTCTCGATTATGTCCCGCAAATGTTCGATGGGATTCATGTCGGGCGATCTGGGTGGCCAAATCACGAACTGTCCAGAATGTTCTTCAAACCAAACGCGAACAGTTGTGGCCCGGTGACATGTCGCAGTGCCGTCCATAAAAACTGAGCAAGCAGTAATAACACGGTTTTTCTGAAATTTGGAAAAATTATAAAACGCTGGACGTTTGAAACAGAAATGTAATTTTGTCGTATTTCTTTGGTCACGATTTTTGCAGTAGCTAATGAATATATTAAAATACAAAGAATGAGCCTTTTACTCCTTGTGGACATGCCCGAGGAGTAATCCAGCCAAATTTCAGATATGAGTCTTTATTAGTTCGCCCGCAATCCATTCCGTCAGCTTGAAGAACACTGTATCGAGAAATACGCGTTTACAGATAAAAGTATGATTTCTGTCAGATTAACAATGAATTTGTGTAACAGTTTTCATACTCACAACTAATCTGCTACCCTGGAACCGCACAAGAGTCCTTCCACGACCTCAAAATCCTCTTGAGCTACAGTTATCTCATGATTTCTGACTGCCCGCGCTTTGCTGGAATCGTACAGCGCTCGGCGATCAGCGTCCTACAGGCGATCATTGTCGCGATCGATGGCAAATGTTTCTGCGCTCTATCTAATTTCGACCTCCCACGATTTGCAGTATTTTCAAAATGGGTTCTTTGTTTGGTAATGTGACGTCCATGAATGGCTGCATATGGTCTCCAAGTAGCCGAACATCCAGAGAACCCAGTCCATTCCATGTAAACACAGCCCTCACCATTATGGGGCCACCACCAATTTGCACAGTGCCTTATTGACAATTAGGGTTCATGGCTTCGTGGCGTCTCCACCACACTCGAACCCTACCATCAGCTCTTACCAATTGGACTCATCTGACCAGCATACGGTTTTTCAATCGACTAGGGCCCAATTGATACGGTCACGAGCCCAGGAGATGCGTTGCAGGAGATGTACTTTCAGCAAAGGTACTCACGTCGGTCGTCTGCTGCCATAGCGCACTAACGCCAAATTTCACTTCACTGTCCTAACTGACATGTTCGTCGTACTTCCCACATTGATTTCTGTGGTTATTTCACGCAGCGTTGCTTGTGTGTTCGCACTGACAGCTCTACGCAAACGCCGCTGCTCTCGGTCGTTAAGTGAAGGCCGTCGGAAACTGCTTTATCCGTGGTGAGAGGTAATACCTGAAATGTGGTATTCTACGCACAATCTTGACATTGTTAATCACGGAATATCGGATTCCCTAACGATTTCCGAAATGGAGTGTCCCGTGCGTCTAGCTCGAACTACCGTACCGCGTTCAGAGTCTGTTAATTCCACGTCGGAAACCTTTTCACGTGACTCAGCAGAGTACGTGTGACAGCTCCGCCAAAGCACCGCCCTTCTATACCTTGTGTACGCGATACTACCACCTCTGTATATGTGCATATCGCTATCCCATGACTTCTGTCATCTCAGTGTACACCTAGTGTTACAAGAATCGAAGATAAAAATCTCTGTATTGTAAAAGTTATGTTCATTAAGAACGCGGACAGTTTGAAAATTATGTGTTGTCGGCATCATGCGGTTCTAAATCCCCTTATATCATGCGGCTGTTTGCTGATGATGCTGTGGTGTACGGGAAGGTGTCGTCGTTGAGTGACTGTAGGAGGATACAAGATGACTTGGACAGGATTTGTGATTGGTGTAAAGAATGGCAGCTAACTCTAAATATGGATAAATGTAAATTAATGCAGATGAATTGGAAAAAGAGTCCTGTAATGTTTGAACACTCCATTAGTAGTGTAGCGCTTGACACAGTCACGTCGATTAAATATTTGGGCGTAACATTGCAGAGCGATATGAAGTGGGACAAGCATGTAATGGCAGTTGTGGGGAAGGCGGATAGTCGTCTTCGGTTCATTGGTAGAATTTTGGGAAGTTGTGGTTCATCTGTAAAGGAGACCGCTTATAAAACACTGATACGACCTATTCTTGAGTACTGCTCGAGCGTTTGGGATCCCTATCAGGTCGGATTGAGGGAAGACATATAAGCAATTCAGAGGCGGGCTGCTAGATTTGTTACTGGTAGGTTTGATCATCACGCGAGTGTTACGGAAATGCTTCAGGAACTCGGGTGGGAGTCTCTAGAGGAAAGGAGGCGTTCTTTTCGTGAATCGCTACTGAGGAAATTTAGACAACCAGCATTTGAGGCTGACTGCAGTACAATTTTACTGCCGCCAACTTACATTTCGCGGAAAGACCACAAAGATAAGATAAGAGAGATTAGGGCACGTACATAGGCATATAGGCAGTCATTTTTCCCTCGTTCTGTTTGGGAGTGGAACAGGGAGAGAAGATGCTAGTTTTGGTAAGAGGTACCCTCCGCCACGCACCGTATGGTGGATTGCGGAGTATGTATGTAGATGTAGATGTAGAACATGTGCCAGAAAACGCTTCCCACACCTGAAACAAAATATTTTCATAGAATATTTTTCACATTGTTTGGTTCAGGCCTCCGCTTGTAGTATTCTCTTCTTGAACATCTTCCGCGCCTACAACAGACGTTATATCCTCAATCATCTAAATCTTGCTGAGTTTGTTGACAAAGAAGACTGTCAAAGAAGTCCTTTAGTAAACTGCTACAGTTCATCAGTTTATAACTGGATATTATTGATTAAAGAGATTTTGTGTATACTTTATAGAGGTTTGTATGTTTTCACAGAATTCTGTCAATAAATACAGTTACCTTTAATACTAGTTTGAAAAGATTATCCCACACTTACCTCAGTGTTATTACCAGCCCTTCTAAAACTGAATAGTATTCCAAATTTTGGTGTTTCTGTGCTGAATAGTATCTTGCTGCCAATGTAGTCTGTTAAAGGAAGCCCGCGATATTCTGAAATAACTGAAGCCTTTCATGTCATCCTGCTTCGACTCTTCAAACAACGTGTAGAAACCTCCAGTCTGTCCCCTTCGTTCATTAACTGGATGAACTCAAATTAGTAAATTTTTCTTCTCCTTTTCATCCGTCGACGTAGTAACAATAAATCTACAATTTGCTCTCAGCTCATTTCAAACAACACTGTGCACTTAAGAGTGATAAATAATTGAAATAACACAGTAAAATTAAGTGAACTGGTTTGACGACGAAAATACACTGCCAATAATCGATTGACTCGTACGATGGCGACAAAGGTTTTACTTCTGTGTGTGTAAAAGGTACATTTCTGTGAGCGGCGACGGTCAGTTATGAGCGGCGGGAAAAATCCGCCGTGTCTGGAACAGGCCTTTCGGTTAGCACTTTTTACAACCGCTGTTCTTACTCAGTGACATGGCTGCGAGTGGTACACTATTCTGGCGACTTCATTCGCGGTGTGTTCATGTGCACATCCAAGCGCGATAGCTCCTTCCCGCCAGGCTATCAGCTCAGGCTCAGAGTAATGCGCCAATTTCATACAACCGATTGGAGCGCCACACACACACACACACACACACACACACACACACACACAAACACACAGCAGCGGCTGCTGTGTAAGAGAAGATGAGCACGTGAACACCGTAACTTTCGATACCTTGCGAGTTTATTGGTTATTTTTATTTGAACGTTGTTAAACGTAGCACAGATGCTCCAGTCTCAAAGATATAGCACTTAAATCAGTTACACTACTGCCTCTCTAGAGTAAGTGAATCTTGGCATCAGGGTCGCGAGCACATCTTCAGTTGTGCTCGCTTTAAGGAGCTTTCGTGCATGCAAAACTGGGGTGACGCAACCGCCTTACGTGCCAAATACACACGCATTTGATAAGCAACGTACACGGTTAACACTGTGCACAGTTAGCCCTCGGCACTCAACTGCAAGCTTACGTCAGTAACACCCGGTGGTGGCACATTGCGGCAAACTTTTATCCCCATTCACTCTGCATAAAACGCGCTAGATGATAGCATACTCCTCAGATATGCCAATTCACCCACTATATAGTAAAATTAGATCGGACGTAAGTATATCTTACAGTTATTGTGACAGATAAACCTGTTTTGTAGGTTTCTGAATGAGTTATAGTATATTATGTTCTGAATTTTATCATACAGTAATCCATTTGAGGCGCTGAGAATCATAAGGGCCTAAAGCACATCAACGTCGATTGCGAGACTGTAGCATTTATTCACGCTTCTGAAATCTGTTGGTCTTATGGTCAGTTATGCTTATCTGTGCTGTTGGCCCACAGTGTATACAGGGTGTCCCATTTATCTTGACCACCCTAAATAACTGTTTGTCCAGATGCAAATTACAAAATGTTTCAAGCAAATGTTCTTGTCAGGAGGACTCACATCAGTCAGCATGATTGCCTTCGTTGTAGCTTTATTTTTTACAAAGATATGAACAGCGGTATGACTTTTTTAAGTGGCACCCTGTATTTTTATATGGTAATTCATTTCCTCTTCTAAAGACCAGGGACCGCTGGCCCTTGTAGTCTCGTCCCTTCAATCCCACAAACCAACCAACCGTCCTAAAGATCTATTCAAAAATGTATCACAGTGTACCATTCACTGAAACACAACGTTATTAATTTCATAACACAACATTGACTTTGAGCCCAGGATTACAAGCTCGTCCACTTGCTGGAGATGTCAGAAAACAAATGAAAACCAAGAAAATACATAATACAAAATTGACTTTAACTCTGCTCTACCATTGCCTAGGAGTAGAACATTCAAAGCTTCTCAAAGTGGTGACCCTGGACACCGATACACTGGTACACTCGTTGAATGAAAGAATTATTTACTGCTTCCAGTGTTGCCTGCTGAAGAGAATTACAAGCAAGCAGGATAAGTTCCTGCATGTTCTCTGGAGTTGTTGGAATATCGCGATAGACAACGTCCTTAATGCATCCCCAAAGATAAAGGCCCAGAGGATTTAAATCAGGAGACCTAGCAGGCCAAGTGACTGTTCCTCCTCGACCAATCCATCTGGCAGGTTACCTTCGGTTCAGAACACGACGTGCACGCAAGGCATTATGTGCTGGACATCCATCGTGTTGATACCACATAAGCATTCTGGTTGTTAGCGGCACTTCATCCTGAAGAGGAGAAAGAATTCGTCTGAGGAAGTTGGCATACGCTGTGCCGTTTAGACTACCATTGATGAGATAAGGGCCAATTATTGTAGTACCAAGCATCTCACACCAGACGTTAAACGCTGATGTTCAACCTGTCTAAGGCATCGTGGGTTGTCGCTGGACCAATATTGCATGTTCCTTGTATTTACCTGTCCTTTGTTTGAGAAGGAACATTCGTCGTTAAATAGAACGTTGGAGAAGAAGTTCGGGTTAGCGAGGATTTGCTGCTGCGCCCACTGACAGAACTGTAGACGATTCTGGAAATCATTACCATGCAATTCTTGATGTAGCTGTACATGCTAAAGATGGAAACGGTGACGTGTAAGGATACGATGTATACTGGTTTTAGGAATGCCAATCTCGTGTTCAAGCTTTCGTGTTCTCACATGTGGATTCATAGCAACGGAAGCGAGAACAGTAACTTCGGCAGTTTCGTCTGTGCTACTGCTACGACGATTGCGTTGTCGTGGGTTGAAACTTTCCGTTTCCTGAAGCGTCGCACCAAGACGAGAAAACATCCGTCGGGAAGGTGGGTTATCAGGATATTGCTCTCTGTACAGTTCCGCTGCCTGCGTAGCATTTCGCCAACCTTCAACAACAACAACAACAATAAAAGAAATGTTATGTCGATGCAGTTTGTAGGAAGGACAGTTGACTGTATGCCCACTCTACACAACAGTATTTAAAAGGACTAAACTACTGTACTAAATGTACCCGTACATAAGAAAACAGTATTGCAATTACTGTTCTGCTAACTTACATTCCCCATAGATAAGTAGCATTTCTATCTTCTCTTCGTTGGTGTACATTCTACTGTTCAACTGACGATGGCTGACGGAATGACGGGTGTGCATTCTACAGGACACATTTGTCCTGTGTCGACGTCAGCACGTGGATGTGTTCCATTACCCCGAGTACCTGCACTAAACGCTGGGAGCGTCAACGTCAATATTTTGTTATGTAATTAATAACGTTGTGTTTCAGTGAATGGTACACTGTGATACATTTTTGAATAGGTCTTTAGGAGAGGAAACGAATTACCGAATAAAAAATACAAGATACCATTTTAAAAAGTCATACCGCTGTTCATATCTTTGTAAAAAAAACAAAGCTACAACGAAGGAAATCATGCTGATTGATGTCTCCCTGACGGCTAAAGAACATTTGCTTGAAACATATTGTAATTTGCATCTGAACAAACAGTTATTTAGGGTGGTCAAGATAAATGGGACACCCTATATATCAACATTCACGAAAATCTGTCGCTGGTATCTCTGATATTCACTTAAATGTGGGATCGACGACGGTGTGCTTATGTGCCTTAGGCCCTTATGGATCTCAGTGCTTCATTTGTATTCTAGTCAAGTGAACATGTTGGTATACGTTACTACTCGAGCTTAACCATTTCCGTAAACGGCAGTTTGTGTTTGTTTTCGTTGTTTACTGTGCGGGAATCGGCTTTCGTGTGCAGCTTAAACATGAACTCTGTTGAACCTATTTTAAATGCTAACAGAAAAGTAAAGCTGAGAGGAGCAGTCCTGAGTCGTGCTTGGGTAGGTCAGTCGCTAGAGTACTAGCACGGTAAAGGTCCAGAATTCAAGGCTATGTCCGGTACACAGTTTTAATCCGGCAGGATGTTTCAAGTCAGTGCACACTCCACAGCAAAGTGAAAATCTCCTTCTGGAAACAGAAAAGTAAATTACCAGCAAAAATTAGCCGCAAGGGAAGTATGGCCTCCGAGACCAGATCCGTTGGGTGAGAGAGTGACGAAGTCAAATGAGCATGACTACAAACGAACATTTAACAAGGAAGTATACAATCAGCATAAGTTGTGTGAGTGCAACGTAAGAATATCTGATTTTCAGGCTGGGAGTAAATTCGTGGACTAATGCATCTGTTAGGGATCTTGTACATTCGTCCGGAAAAATGGAAATGCATGAAAACTCCCTCTTACACGGAAATGTGAAAAGGATGGTTGCAAAAGTTTGCACATTGTTTCAGTCTTGCTTTAAATTGTACTTAATTATGTACAAAACAACAGAACTCCACAAAAAATTCTTTCTTTTGTCAGATAAGTTATGCATATTATTATTATTACTATTATTATTATTGGCAGTGGCTGTAGTTGTGTAAAGTTGTTGATAAGCATAACTGTTATACAACTGATGCTATTAGTTTCACACTTTAATATTTATCTGAAATTGTGAACACCCACAAATTATACTCACGAGCTGCCACTGCGACACACACACACACACACACACACACACACACACACACATCACTTGGCTGCAATGTTGCACGTCAGCAGTGAAGGGCAACACGATCTCCTCACAGCAGTTGTACACCACTAACAGTTTTCCAAAGCGACCACTGTGCTCTTTTAAGGGGGATCACAAATACACTGCTGGACACCCAAAAGGCAACACCCTGAATGAACCAATCAAATGAAGTGAAATTTGCAACATGCATTTGCGACGACAAGAGCTGCACATGATTAGCATTTCAGCACAAAGGCACATCATGGGCGCCAGTAGCGCCACCTGCAAGCTCTATGCAAAGGGAACAGGTGACCGTGTGGACGTACTGGAATTGTTCTTTTGTGCGGTTGTTCTGTGTAAGCAGCTTCAGTATGCCTCGTAGGAGACAATAAGCATCTTTCGAGCACGTTTCGGAATTCGACCAAGGAAGAACTATAGGGATTGTGGATGTTTCTTCAAAGAAATCGGTGATTGTGTCGGACGGAACTAAGCAACTGTGAAGTGGATCTGTGATTGTTGGATGCATGAGGGAATGATGGGCTGACAGGACCGATTGCACCCACATCGTTGCACCACTACACGTGATGACAGACATATTGTCCGCATGGCAGTGATGGATCCCTCTGCAACGTCACCAGCCGTATCACAACAAAAGTAGTGGAACAAAGAGCGAGCACATTTTGTTAGTGTGGGTTGCCTACATTAGGGGCAGGTATGCGCCTGAGTGCATACCTGCCCCTGACGTAGGCAGCCCACACTAACAAAATGCACTCGCTCTCTCTTTGTCCCACTACTAACAAATTCAGTATGTTGCGCAACAAGCAGTCACCACGCATATTGCTCGATATTGTTTGCTTCACAGTAGACTGTCTGACAGGCGTCCATTGCTGTGATTACAACTGAGTCAACGCCACAGGTGTTTGCGCCGGCAATGGTATGATGAACAATGGACATTGATAAGGGAATGGAGCGACATGGTTTTTACCAATGAATTCCGGTTCTGCTTGCACCAACACAATGGTCAGATTAGAGTCTGGAGACAATACTGGTCCTGCCCCCATTATTATGATTTGAGGTGGTATCGCATCCTACTCCCATATACCCCTAGTATGCACTGCCAGTGCTCTGACATGTTGGAGCCTGTTGTCATCACATAACTTTGGAGCTTGCCGATGGCCACATTGAAACAGGATAATGTGCAATGATACGTGGCATGCAATGTTCAAGTCTTCTTCGTTGCCTATCAGATTGCATTGCTGCCTTGGCCTTCCTGTTCTCCCAATCTCTCGCCTATTGAAAACGTCTGGCCGATGATTGTGGAACGACTGACTGGGGATACACCACTCACTACTACACCAGCTCACCTTTGGCAATATGTGGAAGCAGTATGGACTGCTGCACCCCAACAACATATCCATAGCCTGTTTGATGGCTCTGAGCACTATGCGACTTAATGTCTGAGGTCGCCTAGATCTTAGAACTAAGTAAACCTAACTAACCTAAGGACATCACAAACATCCATGCCCGAGGCAGGATTCGAACCTGCGACCGTAGCGGTCGCTCGGTTCCAGACTGTGGCGCCTAGAACCGCACGGCCACTAAGGCCGACTATAGCCTGTTTGACTCAATGCCATTTCGTGTAGCAGCGGTTACAACCAGCAATGGCGGCAACACTCAGTACTGATTTCATCATCTTCCTCACTTCACATAATGCTGTACTTTCAATCGTGTGATCTTTGTACAACATGTCATCTCCTAAATCCATTCAGCTGTGATTTCCCCGGTCCTTCTTGGTATTGCATTTTTGATGGTCATCATTGAATCTGGTCCGTGTCGTCTACATCTAACATTCATGCCTCTTGCAGCACTTGCAGTCAGTCGGTTCTCCACTTTGTCAATATGTGATAGTACTCAACTCTTCCCAATCTGTCTTATTTTGTGTCTAAGCTGCAGGAATTCCAGTTCCGGCTATGAGGGCCAGTGGAGTTTTAACGACAATAATTTTTAAAAGCTGTGTGGCTTATGTCAGAAAAATATCCAGGACTGATTTGCAAAAGTTTAGTTTGTTACACTTCAGCGAGAAAATATCAAAATTCTGAACGTAAGTAACAATCAATATTTTTCACGAGAGAAAACTTCTCAGTTCCTTAAATCGAAACAAACAACAATAGAAAAGCAATAACTGGAAAGTTAACGCTTGCTTGTGCTGGTGTTGTAGGTAACAAGTTACCTTGTCTTATATTTACAACTCCATAACGGAAACAAGTAGAGATAGATCATTGTAAGACTTGACAATGAGTACAAATTCAGCGCTTTAGTATGTGTGTGTGCACCACTGCAGGTTTCATGTATCCCTTGGACCTTCACATTGACGATGAAACACAGAAATAGCATCGGAATTAAATACAAAAGGCACAATGCCGACTTCAGTACATGAAGAGTGACTCTTCTTAGAGTCTGAGCCTTGAGTTTTTGCTGTGGGACCAGTATTTGATTATGATGCACCACTGCAGGTTTAATGTATCCCTTCGACCTTCACGTTGACGAAGAAACACAGAAATTGCATGGGAATTAAATATAAAAGGCACAATGCCAACTTAAGTACAAGAAGAGTGACACTTCTTAGACTCTGTTGTTTGAGCCTTTCCTGTGTGACCGGTATTAGACTCCGATGCACCACTGCAGGTTTATTGTATCCCTTGGACCGTCACATTCACTTTGAAACACAGAAATTGGAACGGAATTAAATACAAAAGGACAATGACGACTTAAGTACAAGAAGAGTGACTGTTCTTAGAGTCTGTGCTTTGACCCTTTCCTGTGAGGCCAGTAATACATTCCGATGCACCACTGCAGGTTTAATGTATACCTTTGACCTTCGCATTGACGATGAAACAAAGAAGTTACATCGGAATTAAATACAAAAGGTACAATGTCGACTTAAGTACAACAAGAGTCTGTGCTTTGAGCCGTTCATATGAGACCAGTATTAGATTCCGATGCACCACTGGAGGTTTAATGTATCCCTTTGACTTTCGCATTGACGATGAAACACAGATATTTCATCGGAATTAAATAGAAAAACCACAATGTCAACTTAAGTACAAGAAGACCGACTCTTCTTAGAGTTTGTGCCTTGGGCCTTTGCTGTGGGACCAGTATTAGATTCCGATGCACCACTGCAGTTTTAATGTATCCCTTGGACCTTCACATTGAGGTGAAATACAGAAATTGCATCGGAATTAAATACAAAAGGCATAATGCCGGATTAAGTACAAGAAGATTGACTCTTCTTAGAGTCTGTGCCTTGGGCCTTTGCTGTGGGACCAGTATTAGATTCCGGTGCACCGCTGCAGGTTTAATGTATCCCTTGGCCCTTCACATTGACGATGAAATAAAGAAATTGAATCGGAATTAAATACAAAAGGCACAATATCGACATAAGTACAATAGAGGGCCTCTTCTTAGATTCTGTGGTTTGAGCCTTTATGGTGACACCAGTAATACATTCCGTTGCACCACTGCAGGTTTAATGTATCCTTTGGATCTTCCCATTGACGATGAAACACAGAAATCGCATCGGAATTAAGTACAAAACGCACAATGCCGACTTAAGTACTAAAAGGGTGACTCATCTTAGAGTCTGTGCTTTGAGCTTTTCCTGTGAGACCAGTACTGCATTCCGATGCACCACTGCAGGTTTCATGTATCCCTTTAACATTCGCATTGACGACGAAACACTGAAATTGCATCGGAATTAAATACAAAAGGCACAATTCCGACATAAGTACAAGAAGAGTGACTGTTCTTAGAGTCTGTGTTTTGAGCTTTTCCTGTGAGACCAGTAATACATTCCGATGCACCACTGCAGGTTTAATGTATCCCTTTGACCTTCGCATTGACGATGAATTACAGAAATTAGATATGAATTAAATACAAAAGGCACAATTTCGACATAAGTACAACAAGAGTGACTCTTCTTAGAGTCTGTGCTTTGAGCCTTTCCTGTGAGACCAGTATTAGATTCCGATGCACCACTGAAGGTTTAATGCATCCCTTGGACCTTCACATTGACGATGAATCACAGAAATTGCATCGGAATTAAATTCAAAAGGCACAATGCTAACTTAAGTACAAGAACAGTGACTCATCTTAGAGTCTGTGCTTTGAGCCTTTTACTGTGAGACCAGTATTAGATTCCGATGCACCACTGCAGGTTTTATGTATCCCTTGGACCTTCACATTGCCCATGAAACACAGAAATTGTATCGGAATTAAATACAAAAGGCACAACGAAGACTTAAGTACAAGAGGAGTGACTCATCTTAGAGTCTGTGCTTTGAGTCTTTCCTGTGAGACCAGTATTGGAATCCGATGCACCGCTGCAGGTTTAATGTATCCCTTGGCCCTTCATATTGACGATGAAATACAGAAATTGAATCGGAATTAAATACAAAAGGCACAATATCGACATAAGTACAATAGAGGGCCTCTTCTTACATTCTGTGGTTTGAGCCGTTATGGTGACACCAGTAATACATTCTGTTGCACCACTGTAGGTTCAATGTATCCTTTGGATCTTCACATTGACGATGAAACACAGAAATTGCATCGGAATTAAATACAAAAGGCACAATGCCAACTTAAGTACAAGAAGAGTGACTCTTCTTGGAGTCTGTTCCTTGAGCCTTTTCTGTGGGACCAGTAATAAATTCCGAAGCACCACTGAAGATTTAATGTATCCCTTGGACCTTCACATTGACGATGAAACACAGAAATTACATCGGAATTAAATACAAAAGGCACAATTTCGACATAAGTACAACAAGAGTTACTTTCCTTAGAGTCTGTGCTTTGACGCTTTCCTGTGAGACGAGTATTAGATTCCGATGCACCACAGAAGGTTTAATGTATCCCTTGTACCTTCAAATGGACGATGAAACACAGAAATTGCATCGGTATTAAATTCAAAAAGCACAATGCCAACTTAAGTACAAGAAGAGTGACACTTCTTCGAGTCTGTGCTTTGATTTTCCTGTGAGACCATTATTAGATTCCGATGCACTACTGCCGTTTTGATGTATCCCTTGGACCTTCACATTGAGGTGAAATACAGAAATTGCATTGGAATTAAGTATAAAAGGCAGAATACCGGATTAAGTACAAGACGAGTGACTCTTCTTTGAGTCTGTGCCTTAAGCCGTTGCTGTAGGACCAGTATTAGATTCCGATGCACCACTGCAGTTTTAATGTATCCATCGGACCTCCACATTGACGATGAAACACAGATATTGCATCGGACTTAAATACAAAACGTACAATGCCGACTTAAGTACAAGAACAGTGACTCTTCTTAGAGTCTGTGATTTGAGCCTTTCCTGTGAGACCAGTAATTCATTCCGATGCACCAATGCAGGTTTAATGTATCTCTCGGACCGTCACATTGACGATGAAACACAGAAATTGCATCGGAATTAAATACAAAAGGCACAATGGCGACTTAAGTACAAGAAGAGTGACTCATCTTCGAGTCTTTGGTTTGAGCCTTTCCTGTGAGACCAGTAATACATTCCGATGCACCACTGCAGGTTTAATGTATCCCTTGGACCTTCACATTGACGAGGAAACACAGAAATTGCATCGCAATTAAATACAAAACGCCTTTATTACATTAAACCTTCAGTGGTGCATCGGAATCTAATACTCGTCTCACAGGAAAGGCTCAAAGCACAGCTTTGTTGTGCTCGGAACTAGGAAAGATATAACCTTTTTCAGGTTTCCTTGGAGCTGTGAGAAGTTTGTGTTTTATATCATCACTAATATTTCCTGACGCTAATATATCCAAATAATTGCCAGTATCTGTGGAATTAAAGGACCCAGTCGATGAACTTTGCTGTGGAATTTTCGACGAAGTGCTGGACCCTGCCTGTACATCTGGGGGTGTTTTTGCGGCTCAGTGGTGACCGGAATCTTCAGATGTTTATACTTTTCTTTTTCTTATTACATAACGATCCATTATACTTTATTTTTACGCCGTAGGTAAATTAGATGCCAATTATTCACGAATAAACATTTTATTCACACTAAAAAATGCAACACTAGTATACTTAGCAGTAAAACACACACGGTCACAGTCCGCGATTTCTAACATCACTAAGCACAACAGTGACTGAAGTCCGTGGGAATAGCCAATAATCGCAGTTCGAACAGTCCACGGGTGTATTGCCTGTCCATAGTGTCCAACGTGCCCGTTGGACACTATGGACCAGCAGTACATCCGTAGACTGTTCGAGCAAGAAATGCGCCGGGAGTAACTGAAGAATCACATCAATAATCGCAGTTGTTCACTTTTTATCACTTCCAAGTTATCGCGATGATTGTAGCTTTCAAACTGACTACCTGGCAGCGACTCTGCTTCTCTTAAATATGTGGCTTGCGTGTTTCGAGAACATTCGTTGCCAGAATGTTCGCTTCCATACTTTTATGAAGTGTGAACAAATACCTATTGTGAAAGCGTCAAGCCAATACGTAGCTTATGAAGTACAATATAAGGGCGAGTTTCCAATAATGACGTCATCCGGCAATTTATGTGTGAGGAACTTTTATTGTCGATTCTGTTCCTTTCTAGTGCATTCGATAGAGGGCCTATATAGTAACAATCCGCTTTTAGTAATCTTCTCAAAAGTCTCTATTACCGGAGATATACGCATCAATAGTTTCCAATAGTATTTCAAGTTAGGTATGGGAAACTATTGTTACGTTATTAGTAAAAATATTGTTACAAGTCTCGTAAGAATATTTTTACTGAGAAATTACTATTATTGATACTTCACAATCAACTGATCACTCTCACTCTTGACTGATCTTCATACTTGCACTTGCTACAACTAGGACTTTTTACTTATTCATTCTTCAGTCTTAATATTTCTGCTTCTGAATGTAAACTTGCTGCCTATTTGGCGAATAGTCCGTATTTATAACGCTACGTATCGAAGGTTCTCTGTACAAGAAAACAGTAGAATAATCGCGACTTTTATCGAACAAATGCTAGACAGAATAACGTATCAAGATCGTTAGAATAGCCGCGATTTTTCTCGTGGGTATATGTTAGGTATCTATGTGCCAGACAGAAACGTATAAAATACGATGACGCAGACGCGAGTGCTACATAGGAAAGTATAACTACTCGATAACTCGATTCAGTCGAGTCGATTGACGAAAGAAACGGACGAATAGCGTGCAGGCTGACAGGCGGGGGCGGCGCGGTCGGTAATGCTGGTGGCCCCGCAAGGGCGGGGGGGGGGGGGGGGGGGGGCGCTCCGACCGCCCCCATATGTATTCGCTATTCGCCACTGGAAGAAATAGAGCCGCAACAGCGTCCCAACTGCGCCGTGCTGTCACGAAAGGGCGACATCGTCGAGAAATGCTTAGTGGAGGCGTACGAGAAAACCAGTTATTAAAACTGATCGGATATCAAATATATATAATGAGGGCATTAAGAGACTATCAAAAGAAGGTAGCATTTTCTACAAAATGGTTCAAACGGCTCTGAGCACTATGGGACTCAACAACTGAGGTCATTAGTACCCTAGAACTTAGAACTAGTTAAACCTAACTAACCTAAGGACATCACAAACATCCATGCCCGAGGCAGGATTCGAACCTGCGACCGTAGCGGTCTTGCGGTTCCAGACTGCAGCGCCTTTAACCGCACGGCCACTTCGGCCGGCAGCATTTTCTACCTTTGCTGTATTAATTTCATTTGTTCACAACTACATTGTCCAGTCACATTAATGTGACCGCCTGTAAAAAGGCTAAATGACTATCTTCTGCAGTGCGGACTGTGTTAATACTTTGTGCCTTCCAGAATGGCGAGACACCCAATGAATGCCATGAAAACGTACCCCTGGCCAAAATACTCCCTCCTCTGGCCTAGATCCTTGTAGCAGTGTGTTTGCTTTCAGACATTACACGCAGTACACGCCGACGGCCACCTATCTAATAGAGCATATAACGTGATCCATCTGAAAAATCCACCTGTCGACACTGAGTGGACGTCCAGTTTCGGTATTGGCGTGCAAATTCCAGCCTTCGTCGCCGATAAACAGCAGTCAGCACGGGTCCGCGAACCAGGCGCCTGCTGCAGAGATCCATACGCAGTGATGTTGGCTGAACGGTCGTTGAAGAGACACTGCTGGTAGCCCCTTGGTTCATCTGTGGCCAGTTGCCCACAGTTGCATGTCTGTTCGCCCGTACACATCGCAGCCGTCGTTCACCCCTGCCATCTATTACCCGTGGTGAACCACACGCGTCGGCGCCGTTTTTGGATAGCGCCATTTTGCCATGCAGCACTCGACGCGAACAGTTAACAAACTTAGCCGTTTCGGAAATGCTTCCACCCGTGGCCCGAAAGCCAATGATCGTGACCTTTTGGACATCAAATTAAACGCTCCGTTTCCGCATTATGACAACGACTGCACTGTTTTCCGCGTCCCTCCTACGTACTGTATATACCCTCCACTGCTAGTGCTGCCACCTGCAGTCTGTGAGTGCTTATTCCACGTTAACTTCGAACATAGGCGGTGATCACATTAATGTGTAGTTTCAGCCTTGTAGGTCATTCATTCTCAAGTGATTTTTGTGGTTGTGCAGTAGAAAACTATGCTTTACATATTGAAACGACAGCGTCTTTAAATTTATGTTTCCTATTCCTGTTGCTTCACAAATGCCGTCTTGTTGGTTTGAGAGCTTGTCATTAAAAAGATTAAGACATCATCTGACAACTTCCGAAGCGTTCACAGAAAATTCACAGAAAAAATTTACTCTTATATAACATCAGGAACTGAGAGTTAATTGAAACCCGAAGAGGAAAGTACATAAATTCTCAAATAGTACATGGAACGTATTTCGGATAGATGCGTTAGACTTACCAACGGATGGAGTCTTAATAATATCAAGCAAAAATATTTGGCCTCACTCGACTGACAACCTACATGTGATAAAAATATTTTAGATCTCCTGGTTGTAAACAGACCCGATCTTCTCAAGAGTGTCATCAAATAGACGGGAATGACAACCAAGATGCTGTTGTAGTAACTATGGTCACCTAAGCATAAAGCAGGAAGATGATGGCTTATTTGCCTCCAACTTCAGAGTAGAAATCAGGACATTTAATTCAAATCTGAAAAACACGGAAGAGTTGTGATTATAGATCAAACAAATAATTAATCAGGGCGTATATAAATACGTACCAAGTAAGATAATATAGACAGAAAACACCCCCATTGACTTAATGGCACCATTCAGAGAACGTTACAAAAACAGAAACTGTTGACACTGTCGCTACAAAAATAACATACAATACTACACAGAAAACTTTATGGGAATTTGTTCATACATAAGAGTGGCTGTGATTCAATACAAAAAATTTCGATTGTCAGATTCTGGTGAAAGATCTATCAGAAAATTCTCAGACGTTGTGGCTTTACGTAAAGTCGATGAATGGACGCATGACTTTCACCAGGTTACCTACTGGTCAGTGTAGTGTTGTACCTGAAGACAACACACAGAAAGCCGACCTATTAAATTCCTCATTTAAAAACGCACTCACGCGCGATATGGTTCAAAATGGTTCAAATGGCTCTGAGCACTATGGGACTTAACATCTGTGGTCATCAGTCCCCTAGAACTTAGAACAGCTTAAACCTAACTAACCTAAGGACATCACACACATCCATGCCCGAGGCAGGATTCTAACCTGCGACCGTAGTGGCCACGCGGTTCCAGACTGAAGCGCCTAGAACCGCACGGCCACACCGGCCGGCTCACGCGCGATATAAGTACCATGTGAATGTATCACTGCCGCACACACTCACAAGCGAGAGATGTTGAAATAAGCGTCCCTGGCATAGAAAAACAGTTAATATTAATGAATCTGAGCGAGAGGTAAGACCTTAGGTTCTACATTAGTCCATAACCTGACTCGTGCTTTTCGAAGATCTCACGCGTAGTGAACCGTTGCACAGGAAGGGGAAAGAGCGCTGATCATCTCGTTTCTGAGAAAAAAAAGGGCGGATGCACAAAAATACTGGCCGATAACCCTAACGTCCGTCCATTGCAGAATCCTAGAGCGTATACCGAGCTCCAACGTTACGTCTTCCCTGGAGGGAGATTCCCTGTCTTTCCTGGTGGAATATTCCGACTGACGTAGCGCAGGAGCGACCTGGATTCGCATTCCGATTCCCGTATAGTCGTCCATAAGTTTTCCACCGTTCCTCAAAATGAATTAAAGTTGACGTCGAGATGGTAAGGACGTGGTCGATTTCTTTTCCCATCCTTCCCTAATCCAGGTCTGTGCTCCACATCTGATGACTTCGTCTAAACCCTAATCTTCCTTCCATCATTTTCCTGAAGAAAAAGAAGCTGTTCTCATAGATGGGGTGTATGACAAATCGCTCTTGCGAAACAAAACTCGCTTTTTGCACAGACGATATCTTCTAAACAAGTTGAAGCCGGTAGTAGATTCTGTCTTTCTCAAATTCCGAAAGACGTTCGATACTGCACCACATTGCCGAATGTTAACTAAGAAACGATCCTACGAATGGCCTTCACAAACACGCGATTTACTCAAAGAAATTAGACTAACAGTTTTCAGTATGCCATACGGGGCAGCAGAAATGAAAGTAGTAACCGCTGTATTGCAAGGAAACTAGCTAGCGCCTCTGACTTTCTGATTACACACGAATAATTCAAAAGTGAAAATGTCAAACGTTCTAAGTACCAACTCTGGCATTTGTCAGGATGACAAAAAAACAATTTATCTCTCTTTGTACATTACTCATTTGTATCCAGAAAACTGAGAAGATATTCTGATTTCACAGAACAATGCTGCTCACCTCATCACTGCCAAAAATAACGAAACAAATAAGAAGATAAACAATTTCTTAAGAACATTGTAGATGCCATACCAGGGAATTAACTGATTCTAATTGCCAATACGGAAGTCTTTATTTCAAGTGCCATTAATACTATGGCACTACGTTTTATTTTTTATAACAGAAGTACAGAAAAACAGCATACTGTTTTAATTAGTAGAACAGTAGTCAACAAAATCGGTTTCTCATATCTTTTAAATTTTTTACGTGCGCATATAACAAAATTAAATTGAAGAAAAAATTCTCTCGGTGCTGACTTCTGTTTCCTGCACAACTCCATTGTTGGGAACAGATGTCGCAAAGTTTACTGCAGAACCCGCTGTGCCGTTAAGGAGGAAATGACAACATCGTCAACAGGTTTTCCTGTTTTGAAACTGATCAACATGGTTGGTCTTTCAGATAAAGTGCGACGTGGCACACATCCACCACAGTCTTTTTTCTTTTGAATACTGACGTTTTTCCATTCTTCTGTTTCACTATAAGAATTTTTAATAGTTATCTGGCATGGGTCAGTATAAGACACTTCACCCATACAGCATTTGGATATCTTAGACGCCGGCATTGACCATATGGTTTCTGCAGCATCTTTAAAATGAAATTAGTTATATGCATTGGAATTAAATGGAATGGATTCATATCTTCAGCTGGTTCAACAACATTCTGTAAATCTTGTGTAACAAAAACTTTCACGCATGGCACTTGGAACTCCAGAGGAAAAACCATTTGGCACGGTCATGCGTCATCTAATAATGAATGATGGAAATCTTATCACTATGATCTGGCAGTTGGAACAATTCTATGGGCTTGTAACAGAGTACGGAGAATGATGTGTTGGCAGAAGAGCCAACACCGTGTTGCTAGAGGAGGCCGAAATGCACGCTTTTACGCTCACGCAGATTGGCGTGAGGTCTGGAACAAAGTAAAGTAATTATCCTATAAAGAAAAGAACGTAGTTCTTGGAATACTTAACTTTAATCCACAATTGGAGAACATCGCTCTTGTTTAGACATTATTACACTCTGAATATAAACTGGTAATGGCGCCTTGCTAGGTCGTAGCAAATGACGTAGCTGAAGGCTAAGCTAACTATCGTCTCGGCAAATGAGAGCGTATTTGTCAGTGAACCATTGCTATGAACGTCGGCTGTACAACTGGGGCGAGTGCCAGGACGTCTCTCTAGACCTGCCGTGTGGTGGCGCTCGGTCTGCAATCACTGACAGTGGCGACACGCGGGTCCGACGTATACTAAAGGACCGCGGCCGATTTAAAGGCTACCACCTAGCAAGTGTGGTGTCTGGCGGTGACACCACATTCCTCCCCCTCAAATCGGCGAACGGTTGTGTTATAAGGCTTCCGCCCGCCGTGGGGAAGACCCCATGTTGACGTATGCGACGAGGTGGGGAGCCTAACAACAGGCGAGGCTGTGCCACCCACACCCGGCCATTCGGTCCGAGGGGAGCTAGGAAACGCCTGAAAACCTAGTCCAGGGTGCACGTCAACATGCGGTGTATGCGCCCGTAGAGAGACAGGAGGGGCCGAAGTGTCGACCTCCATCGCGTCAGGGTACCCGACGGGCGAAGACGACATCTGGTCCGGAGCGGGCAAGAGTTCCATGTCGGAGGACAGCTGGTCACCGGAAGCGATCGGCGGCGCGTGACCCAGGGAGGCGCTTGGCGGCTGCAGCGAAGCGTCCACTGCGGGCGTCGCCGGCGGGAGAACAGGCGGCGGGGGCGGCGCGTCGCCATGGGGCAAAATGGAAGGCAGCGTTGGTAACACCTGGGGATGAGGCGAGCCAGTAGACGGGTCCCCAGGGCGCTGACATGACGGCACCGTCGCTGAAAACAGACGGGGAGCGGCAGAACCCGTGCGACGACAGAGCCGCAGCTGATTGAGATGCCGACGCACCTCACCAGAGGCCCCCAAAACCAGATACATAGCGCGGCCGAGGCAGCGAAGAATGCGCCCTGCGAGCCAACGCTGTGAACCTCGATAGTTGCGATAGTACACAACGTCGCCTGGAGCAAAAGCAGAAGTCTGCCGCTGCACAGGAACCTGATGCGGCGGATGCAGCAAAGACATCAAGGTTCGATGAGGACAACCGTGGAGCAACTCAGCTGGCGAGCGACCATCTCGGGGCTGAGAGCGATACGAGGACAAAAAGAACAATAACGCGTCCTCCCGAGAATGCGACTCTTTCAACTTCAACATCTGTGACTTGAAAGTCCGGACCAATCGTTCAGCGGCACCGTTTGACTGAGGCGAAAACGGCGCGGACGTCAGATGTTGAATACCATTGGCCTTGCAGAATGACTGAAATTCTGCGGACATGAATTGTGGGCCATTGTCGGAAACAATAGTCTGTGGAAGACCTTCAATGCAAAAGATAGCGGATAACGCTTGGATGGTGGCAGATGACGTCGTGGAAGACATCCTGACAACAAAAGGAAAATTACGGAAGGAATCGACCAGAACCAACCATCGAGTATTCCAGAATGGACCAGCAAAATCGATTGCAAGCGTTGCCAAGGGGAAGTGGCTTTCGGCCATGCAAAGAATTTCCGCGGCGGTGCGGATTGGTGTTCGGCACACGCCATGCAAGAAGAGCACATATTCGTAATCGCAGCATCGATTCCGAACCAAGTACAGTGCTGACGAGCAAGTTGTTTCGTTCGCACTATACCCCAATGTCCTTGGTGGAGAAGCCGTAAGACAGAGGACTGTAATGAACGTGGGATCACGACCCTGGACTGATCATTATCAGAACGCAACAGCAAAACACTACGTCGAACAAAAAGTCTCTCCTTGTGAGAGAAAAATCGGCGAACCAACGGATCCTCGATCCGTGACTTTGACAAGGGCCATTGCGTAGCAACAAAACGCAAAACGGTAGCAAGGACAGGGTCAGCAGCTGTGGCTGTAGCTACACGACGAAAATTAATCGGAAACGATTCGACCACGTCATCGGTTTCCGCATCAATGAACATGCAAGCAAGTTCGGAAGAATCGAATGCTCTATCCCCAGCAACAGGCAAACGGGACAACGCATCAGCGTTTCCGTGCTTAGCAGTGGACCGATACAAGATATCGTAGCGGTACTGCGAGAGGAAAATAGACCAGCGAATGAATTTCTGCGCTGTACGCGGAGGTACAGGCTTGTTCGGATGAAAAAGCGACGTCAAAGGTTTGTGGTCTGTGATGATGGTAAAGTGACGACCATACAAGTCATCATGAAACTTAGTAACACCAAATACGAGAGCCAAAGCTTCCTTCTCGATCTGTGAGTAATTTCGTTGCGCAGATGAGAGCAATTTGGACGCAAAGGCAATAGGGAGATCGTGCGAACCATCTTTGTGCGCAAGCACAGCACCGATCCCGAAATCTGAGGCATCCACCATCAACAAAAGGGGTTTCTGGGGATCGAATGGCGTAAGGCAAGTATTTGACAGCAACGCCGATTTCAACTGGCGAAAGGCGCGTTCGCATTCCGTCGTCCAGACGAACGGAACACCTTTACGGCGTAAGCGATGAAGCGGAGCTGAAATGGAAGAGGCATGTGGGACATATCTGTGATAATAGTTAATTTTTCCCAGCACACTCTGTAGCTGCTTCAAATTCTGCGGCGAAGGCAAGTCTTCTATGGCACGGAGGTGCTCCGAACTGGGATGTATGCCTTGGGCATTGATTACATGTCCCAGATATGGTAAATCACGAGCAAAAAACACACATTTGTCCTTCCACAAGCGAAGACCATTGTGTCGCAAGACCTGAAATAATGTTCTGAGATTGGCTCAATGTTCTTCTTCCGTCTTTCCGGAGATCACAATATCGTTCAGATAGTTTACTGCAGTAGGGACCGAGGCACAAACAGTCTGCAGATATTGCTGAAACAATACAGGGGCGGATGCACACCCGAATGGCAGTCTTTTGAATCGATACAGACTAAGATGCGTGTTAACCACCAAGATGCGCTGGGATTCTTCGTCCACCGGTATTTGCAAGTACACATCTGCTAGGTCCAACTTCGAAAAATATTTACCCAGGCACAGTTTGTCAAAAAGATCTTCCGGGCGTGGTAAAGGAAAAGTTGCAATCACTAGTTGTGGATTCACCATTGCCTTGAAGTCCACACAAAGTCTCAATTTTCCGAAAGGTTTTGGCAAAATGACTAAGGGTGATGCCCAGAGAGAAGCCTGCACACGTTCAATCACACCTTGTGATACCAAATCGTGTAATGTTCTGGCGACCTCATCACGCAATGCGTGGGGAACATTGCGCGCTCTGAAAAATTTCGGTTGCGCGTTTACTATCATTTCCAAATGTGCCTTATAGTTCCTAGCGCAACCAAGGCCCGGTGCAAAAATGTCTGCAAATTCGTCACATAGACGAGAAACACTGGATGAAGGCACAGTCTGGTTCACTGAGAGGACCTGATTTACTATAGACAAGTTAAATAACTGAAATAAATCTAAACCAAACAAGTTCACTGCAGAAGAAGGACGAAGTACGTAAAAGGACACAAGTTTTGTTTGTCCCTTGTATGTTGCAAGAAGGCTGCACTGTCCTAACACAGGGATATTCTGACCGGAATAGCTAGTTAACTTAACATTTGCGGCACGCAACGGAGGTGTGCCCAGTTGTTTGTACGTGTCTTTATTGATCAGCGAAACTGCAGCTCCGGTATCGACCTGGAATGGGATCACGTTGCCATTAATGTCCAAGTCTACAAAAAGTTTATTGCCCTGCTGATGACAAGAGCGACTGTCTCGTGCAACGTGAACAGACACTGGTACAGAAGCACTTGCTACTTGACGTGATTTCCTGCGACGTCGACGCACACTATTTGTGGGACGAACACAGTCACTGTTAGAGTGGCACTGGGCGGAGTGGAATGAACGACATGAATTTCCATGGGCAAAGGTTCACGAGCCTGAGTATTCTTGGTTCGATTCCGATTCAGGCGCGAAGCAAAGGGCCAGGAATGGTTTTTAGTGTCCGATCTGAGCTTTTTTATTACAGAAAAAGCAAATAGCTTGGCATGACGGGCAATTCGCATGCGAATGTCTAGTAGCACACCGCGGGCATGACTTTAGCACTGCATTTGCCTGATCGCGCGGCAAACGTAGCGGAGAACTTGGCGGCAGCTGTGCGGACGGGCGCGAGGGCTGTTTACTGTTCCGTGCAGCGCGCCCGGCGGGCCAGTTAACGTGACACACGGCTGGCGAAGTGGCAAACGATTCCTGAGCAAAGTCAAGTGTGTCCTGCCTATCCAATATGTCCATCACTTGTTGAAAGGAGGGATTGACTAGTTTCAAAATCTGTTCCCGTATACGAACATCAGAAACGTTCTGTGCAATTGCATCACATACCATAGTATCTGAATAAGGGAGTCCACATTCACACTCAAAAGCACAATCCCTTGTAAGGCCTTGCAAGGTTGCAACCCACTCCCTATTAGTTTGACCGGCCGTACGTTTTGTATGAAAGAACGTATACCTTTTTGCAACGACATTGACTGATTCCTTGAAATATGCATCTAATGCAGACAAAATTTCGTCGTAGGACAGAGTTGCTACGTCGTGTCGGGGAAATAATTTCACTATCACTCGGTACGTCTGCACCCCGACGGATGCTAACAAAAAAGGCTGGCGCTCGTTGCCTTGAATTCTGTAGGCGGCGAGATGGAATCCAAATTGGCGTGACCACTCCGTCCAGCTTTCCAGTGCCGCATCAAAAGGACGAAAAGGTGGTGCAACTGCATGTTGTGGCTGCGGTAGCGGTGGAGCGGCGGCCGCCGCATCGTTTTGCATCGCACGTTGACCCTGGACGAGCTGTCCAAGGGCATCCAATAAGGCCTGCGTCTGCTGATTCTGCAAGCGATTAAATTCGGACAGTACATCTTGAGATTGTGGCGAACCCATGACACAAGTAATTTAAGCAAGTATAAAGAAGAAGACCGTTTGTATACTCGTCGCCATATGATGTGTTGGCAGAAGAGCCAACACCGTGTTGCTAGAGGAGGCCGAAATGCACGCTTTTAAGCTCACGCAGATTGGCGTGAGGTCTGGAACAAAGTAAAGTAATTATCCTATAAAGAAAAGAACGTAGTTCTTGGAATACTTAACTTTAATCCACAATTGGAGAACATCGCTCTTGTTTAGACATTATTACACTCTGAATATAAACTGGTAATGGCGCCTTGCTAGGTCGTAGCAAATGACGTAGCTGAAGGCTAAGCTAACTATCGTCTCGGCAAATGAGAGCGTATTTGTCAGTGAACCATTGCTATGAACGTCGGCTGTACAACTGGGGCGAGTGCCAGGACGTCTCTCTAGACCTGCCGTGTGGTGGCGCTCGGTCTGCAATCGCTGACAGTGGCGACACGCGGGTCCGACGTATACTAACGGACCGCGGCCGATTTAAAGGCTACCACCTAGCAAGTGTGGTGTCTGGCGGTGACACCACAGAGAACATAATAGCACTGAAAATGCGTCCAGTCTTCACCGTGTCTGGTAAGTTTAGCAGCCCTCTCTGCTTGTTCACTATGTCTACATCTCCATTTACATTTATGCTTTGTAAAACATTGAGAAGTGCATCGTACAGGGTACTTCACATTGTACCATCTACTAAGAATTCTTCATGTTCCATTCGTATATGGGTCGCAGGAAGAATGATTGACTATTTGCCTCTGTACCCTTGTAATAACTCTAACATTTTCTACGTGGTAGCTACGGGAGCGATACGTAGAGTGTTGTAAAAAATTTCTCAGTTAATATTCTTTCTTGAAACTTGATAAGTAGACTGTCGTGAAATAGTTGTGAAATGCGTCAGGCTGGAGACAGCCCTTCGATTTCATTTTTATTAGGAGTAGTAGTTAACCAAGACATAGAGAGAGTTTCTCTTTTTTGTGTTAGTATAAAGCGAGTTTTGATATGCAAATGGATCTTACATGATGATATATATATATATATATATATATATATATATATATATATATATATATATGTGTGTGTGTGTGTGTGTGTGTGTGTGTGTGTGTATGCGCGCGCGCGCGCGCGCGTATGGAGTATTAATGGTTTTATTTGGAATTAATTTTTTTGAAGGCAGGTACCAAAAAATTTGCCCCCCCCTCCCCGACCGAGATCCTGGATCCGCCCCTGCCTGGGTAGTACTTTTTCTGAGTCGTAGTGAGGCTGTGGGCAGGCCATCAGCATTGGAAAGATCATGTGGCACAGAGTGAACCTGGGCAGCACACAGTGGGCCAAAATCCCAAAAAGCTGACAAAAATATGAAAGGCTGTTGAATTTGTACCAGTGTTAGTTAGTATGTAAAGGTTAACTAAGTTACTGATTAAGAACATGATATCAAAAACTGAAAAAAAACAAAATGGCGGATCCAAGATGGCTGGAAAATATTGAAAAAATCATTTCATTTATATGAAAGTATTTTTTTGGGAATTAACGAGGTTGCTGATGAAGATCATTAGATAAAAAATTTAAAAACAAAATGGTATATCCAAGATGGGGGACAAAATTGTTAAAATTCTTTTTATTTATATAAAAGTCAATATTTAGGGGTTATTGTAGTTAATGGTTAGAAGTATAAGCTCAAAAAATGGAAAGCTCGAAAAAGGATCAAATAGAGGATAGAACATAATGTAAAATATTACAAAAAATAATTTTGGTTTCAGTTATAATCATTCATTTAGTAAACTGTTTGTAACTATAATTACCCCCCCATGAACCATGGACCTTGCCGTTGGTGGGGAGGCTTGCGTGCCTCAGCGATACAGATAGCCGTACCGTAGGTGCAACCACAACGGAGGGGTATCTGTTGAGAGGCCAGACAAACGTGTGGTTCCTGAAGAGGGGCAGCAGCCTTTTCAGTAGTTGCAAGGGCAACAGTCTGGATGATTGACTGATCTGGCCTTGTAACAATAACCAAAACGGCCTTGCTGTGCTGGTACTGCGAACGGCTGAAAGCAAGGGGAAACTACAGCCGTAATTTTTCCCGAGGGCATGCAGCTTTACTGTATGATTACATGATGATGGCGTCCTCTTGGGTAAAATATTCCGGAGGTAAAATAGTCCCCCATTCGGATCTCCGGGCGGGGACTACTCAAGAGGATGTCGTTATCAGGAGAAAGAAAACTGGCGTTCTACGGATCGGAGTGTGGAATGTCAGATCCCTTAATCGGGCAGGTAGGTTAGAAAATTTAAAAAGGGAAATGGATAGGTTGAAGTTAGATATAGTGGGAATTAGTGAAGTTCGGTGGCAGGAGGAACAAGACTTCTGGTCAGGTGACTACAGGGTTATAAACACAAAATCAAATATGGGTAATGCAGGAGTAGGTTTAATAATGAATAGGAAAATAGGAATGCGGGTAAGCTACTACAAACAGCATAGTGAACGCATTATTGTGGCCAAGATAGATACGAAGCCCACACCTACTACAGTAGTACAAGTTTATATGCCAACTAGCTCTGCAGATGACGAAGAAATTGAAGAAATGTATGATGAAATAAAAGAAATTATTCAGATAGTGAAGGGAGACGAAAATTTAATAGTCATGGGTGACTGGAATTCGAGTGTAGGAAAAGGGAGAGAAGGAAACGTAGTAGGTGAATATGGATTGGGGCTAAGAAATGAAAGAGGAAGCCGCCTGATAGAATTTTGCACAGAGCACAACATAATCATAACTAACACTTGGTTTAAGAATCATGAAAGAAGGTTGTGTACATGGAAGAACCCTGGAGATACTAAAAGGTATCAGATAGATTATATAATGGTAAGACAGAGATTTAGGAACCAGGTTTTAAACTGTAAGACATTTCCAGGGGCAGATGTGGACTCTGACCACAATCTATTGGTTATGACCTGTAGATTAAAACTGAAGAAACTGCAAAAAGGTGGGAATTTAAGGAGATGGAACCTGGATAAACTAAAAGAACCAGAGGTTGTACAGAGATTCAGGGAGAGCATAAGGGAGCAATTGACAGAAATGGGGGAAATAAATACAGTAGAAGAAGAATGGGTAGCTTTGAGGAATGAAATAGTGAAGGCAACAGAGGACCAAGTAGGTAAAAAGACGAGGGGTAGTAGAAATCCTTGGGTAACAGAAGAAATATTGAATTCAATTGATGAAAGGAGAAAATATAAAAATGCAGTAAGTGAAACAGGGAAAAAGGAATACAAACGTCTCAAAAATGAGATCGACAGGAAGTGCAAAATGGCTAAGCAGGGATGGCTAGAGGACAATGTAAGGATGTAGAGGCCTATCTCACTAGGGGTAAGATAGATACCGCCTACAGGAAAATTAAAAAGACCTTTGGAGATAAGAGAACGACTTGTATGAATATCAAGAGCTCAGATGGAAACCCAGTTCTAAGCAAAGAAGGGAAAGCAGAAAGGTGGAAGGAGTATATAGAGGGTCTATACAAGGGCGATGTACTTGAGGACAATATTATGGAAATGGAAGAGGATGTAGATGAAGATGAAATGGGAGATATGATACTGCGTGAAGAGTTTGACAGAGCACTGAAAGACCTGAGTCGAAACAAGGCCCCCGGAGTAGACAATATTCCATTGGAACTACTGACGGCCGTGGGAGAGCCAGTCCTGACAAAACTCTACCATCTGGTGAGCAAGATGTATGAAACAGGCGAAATACCCTCAGACTTCAAGAAGAATATAATAATTCCAATCCCAAAGAAAGCAGGTGTTGACAGATGTGAAAATTACCGAACTATCAGTTTAATAAGCCACGGCTGCAAAATACTAACACGAATTCTTTACAGACGAATGGAAAAACTAGTAGAAGCCAACCTTGGGGAAGATCAGTTTGGATTCCGTAGAAACACTGGGACACGTGAGGCAATACTGACCTTACGACTTATCTTAGAAGAAAGATTAAGGAAAGGCAAACCTACGTTTCTAGCATTTGTAGACTTAGAGAAAGCTTTTGACAATGTTGACTGGAATACTCTCTTTCAAATTCTAAAGGTGGCAGGGGTAAAATACAGGGAGCGAAAGGCTATTTACAATTTGTACAGAAACCAGATGGCAGTTATAAGAGTCGAGGGACATGAAAGGGAAGCAGTGGTTGGGAAGGGAGTAAGACAGGGTTGTAGCCTCTCCCCGATGTTGTTCAATCTGTATATTGAGCAAGCAGTAAAGGAAACAAAAGAAAAATTCGGAGTAGGTATTAAAATTCATGGAGAAGAAATAAAAACTTTGAGGTTCGCCGATGACATTGTAATTCTGTCAGAGACAGCAAAGGACTTGGAAGAGCAGTTGAATGGAATGGACAGTGTCTTGAAAGGAGGATATAAGATGAACATCAACAAAAGCAAAACAAGGATAATGGAATGTAGTCTAATTAAGTCGGGTGATGCTGAGGGAATTAGGTTAGGAAACGAGGCACTTAAAGTAGTAAAGGAGTTTTGCTATTTGGGGAGCAAAATAACTGATGATGGTCGAAGTAGAGAGGATATAAAATGTAGGCTGGCAATGGCAAGGAAAGCGTTTCTGAAGAAGAGAAATTTGTTAACATCGAGTATTGATTTAAGTGTCAGGAAGTCATTTCTGAAAGTATTTGTATGGAGTGTAGCCATGTATGGAAGTGAAACATGGACTATAAATAGTTTGGACAAGAAGAGAATAGAAGCTTTCGAATTGTGGTGCTACAGAAGAATGCTGACGATTAGATGGGTAGATCACATAACTAATGAGGAAGTATTGAATAGGATTGGGGAGAAGAGAAGTTTGTGGCACAACTTGACCAGAAGAAGGGATCGGTTGGTTGGACATGTTCTGAGGCATCAAGGGATCACCAATTTAGTATTGGAGGGCAGCGTGGAGGGTAAAAATCGTAGAGGGAGACCAAGAGATGAATACACTAAGCAGATTCAGAAGGATGTAGGTTGCAGTAGGTACTGGGAAATGAAAAAGCTTGCACAGGATAGAGTAGAATGGAGAGCTGCATCAAACCAGTCTCAGGACTGAAGACCACAACAACAACAACTATAATTAGAAGTTCTATCAATTACTTTACCAAATTTTCTATGACCACTTGCAAATTGTTCGACAAATATTATTTTGTTATCAGAAATATCTCTTTTCTCGAAAATCCGTTCACGAAATCCAGTGGATCATATGAACCCAAAATTTAAAAAATTCTATATCATACTTATTTATTTGTTTATAATTATTTCTTTATTTATATATTCATTTATTTAATACTTATTTCTTCATGTGCATTTAAAAGCGTTAAAAAGTGTCTCCACAAAGTATGTACAATATTTCTGTTTCAATAAACATGTACTTGTTCACAATTATTAATAAAAACTTACTTAATATTGATAATTTCGTTTGAAAAATAACAAAATATTCAGTTTAAAATATGAAACCGGAATACAATCATTTCTTGAAGAATGGATCAGAGTAATTGAGGTGCAGCAACCTCTGTCCTTTCCTAAGTTATTCATCCCACTGTGGAGGAGAATGCGTTGTTTCCGTCCTTTTTCTACTTATTGTATTTTTACAATCCTTCTAGGGGCCGATTATAATTTAAATTGTGCAAATGTAGCTCATAATTAATTTGATTGTCATATTTACAAAGGTTATAATATGTACTTGCAGACACACTGTAAAAGAAAGCGCAATGTCGCAGAATTCGTAACTTATCTCTATTTTTTAACGACATTTTACAATTTTCACGTGCATTTTCCGATATTACGTTAGTTAAAAAAACACGTATAATTAGTGATTTAATAATCCGATAAATGTTTTTAATTAGTACATACCTTCTGGAACAACTTCCATATTGAAAATATTCGCCACACTTGCACAGAACACAAATATTTATCTTTAACGACAAGACTATTTTGTTGCCTGGCCGCTGCACGCACCGCTAACAATGAATTGCCACATTTCACCTGAAATATAATGGATGAAATGAACAGTTGATCGTCCGCACAACCGGTATTCAGTAGTCCCAACATTACTGTAACCAACCTGATAGTCCAAAATTTCATCTAGGAATCTTTTTTTTTTTTTTTCCTTTTCTGCCATGTTTTCAAGATTCTGGCCGACTGGGCAGCGGCGACCTGGGGCGCTCAGGTAAGGATGTCACTAACTCGTGGTGGCTCACTCACTGCCTACTCGCCCCAACCACCGCAGTAGTGGGACAAAGTATTTGCTACCCATCAACCTATTGTTGCCAGATGTATCCAAGATGGTGGCGATGACGTCATCAAAGATGCCGTCATGTAGACTTGGCAACAGTGCATGACGTCATCCAATATGGCGGATTTTGTCGGGAAGTTTGAATTTTGGCGGGAAGATAGATCAATTGGGCTACCTCCACTAACCTAACACACCAGAAAAAAATTGGCCCGAAATTCAGATTCCAGCAGAACAATGCGTCACAGCACGAAAATGGTGGGAAGAAGGGCAATTGTGCTACCTCCACTAACCTAACCCCCCACCCCCTAGAAAATGCCGGCAAGTTCAAATTCCAACAGGATAATGCACCTTACCACTCTTATCTCTACTAAGGAAAGAAAATCGCACGAAAATAGCTCACTTGGCCTACCTCCACTAACCTAAGTCACCCGACCGCCATCTCTTCCTACCAACTTTTAATTTTTGCAGTAAACCAAATTCAATTCCCGTATGTCTACTAAGTTAACAAAATGGTGCGAAAGAAAAGACACTTTACTAACCTCAGTCGCAAGACTGCCAGCACCTCCTAATGATTCGTGCGAAAAGGACATTGACATAATATTTTATTTAATCAATTCCATGCAGGTGTGTTCACCCCAAGGTCAGGATTCCAACTGACTTTGTACACATCGTCACCACCAGAGGGCACTCTCATCTGTTACATAATCCAAGATGGCTACACCCAGTGTATTCAACATGAGATCTGGACTCCAACTGACTTAGTACATATCGTCGCCAGAGAGCACCACCATGACATCATCCAAGAAGTCAACCGTGACCCCAATAAAAATGGCGTGAAGTTCAAATTCCAGCATCATAATGGCAGGAAAAACGGACTTCTCTTTATCATTATTATTTAAACAATATCATGCAAGTGTGTTCGCCATGAGGTCTGAAGTCCAACTGGCTTAGTACACATAGCCACCAACAGAGGACGTCATTCAATATGTCGGATTTTGGAGCGAAGTTTGAATTTTGGCGGGAAGATAGGCCAACTGGGCTACGTCCACTAACCTAACCCTCCATAAAAAAATTGGTCACAAGTTCGAATTACAACACGATAATCGGTCACACCTACGAAAAAATGGTCTGAAATAGGCCAATTGGGTCACATCCACTAACCTAAGTCCACTTCATCCTACGAATTCTCGCCAAGTTTGAATTTTGGCGGTCAGTTATGTTTTCGCTGCTAAGCTATGAAAATCGCGTCAAATAAAGTATACAAGTACTAACCTAAGTCACCTACTGTCAATTGGAGGGAAAAGGACTGAAGTCTTTATTTCAATTAGTACGGTCATCACTTACGCTCCAGCAGACTTAGTAGACATCTTTGAGATGGCAATACCTAGTGCAATCGCCACTAGGTCCAGACATCAACTGACTTAGTTCAAATCGTCACCAGCAGAGGAGGCTACCCCTGGCGCCACCGGTCACCGGTAACCCGCGCACGTGCCACTGGTCCAGCGACCACTCAGGTCACAGCCCTTGGTCGGACGGCGCCAATGTTGTTTTGCTGGACAGTGTAATCTGCCCTGACATCACACAACCGCCGGTCCACCACGTGGCTTGCTCTACAAAGAACGCTCTCGCTAAGTTAACTCATCACACAAGTCTCGTTATTCAACCCACATGACCCGATTACCTAATCCAAGATCATCGCGAAAACACACGCGCGTATGCATGAACCATTGCTTGTGCCAAGCTACCTACCTCCGCAAGTCAATCTAACACAAAGCTCCCAACTCAAATCCCTATCTACAAAAAATAAGAACTCACTCAATATAGCACCCTCCTACCTGCAAGTGAACCTAACGCAAAGTTCCCAACTGAAATCCCTACCTACAGAAAATAAGAACTCTCCAAAATTCTATATTGTCCCACATTATTCATACAAAATTCTCTCTTTACCAAGAAAAATTTCCTTCAGCCCTTACTAACGCCATTCTTAATACCATCAGCCTCCAATTACACACATATAACATGCTTTTAGTAATAAATCATTCATCCTAACACAATACCTCCTAATATACACACACATTATCACCTCGAATCCTGAATTCACTATCATCCAGTCTCTATTCTAAATAATATCAATTATTTGTCTATAATTTTATAAATTATAAAATGCTCAACTCTCCACCGTGTCCTGGAAGCATCTGACTGCTTCAGCTTTCAGCTACTATGGGTGCTACTGAACTCAGTCACCACACCCACAAAATTCTCAACACCCATTCGTTCATCCTAAGATCATGTGATACTAAGTCATCACACTTATATAAGGAGTCACCCCCTGGTCATCTTTCTCACTCGTCTTGTTGTCCGCCGCATCGTTCATTTGTTTTTCGAGGCTTTTTCATTGTTCTCTGCAGTTCTCTCGCCCATCCTTTTAGTCAAGTACATCAGCAGCAGGCCCTCAACACCCAAGAGGCGTAGAGTGCTGGATACGCCATTACCCAGTAAGTAAATAATTTTTATTTTTCATTCTCCATTTTCCTGTATATCTTATATATTCCGCTTATTAATTATATATACCTCATTGTTATAGTGGACCTCGCAGACTTGATCCTCGATTGCGAGGAGCGGACTGGGGTCCAACAGGCTCCTGTGCTCGAGACACAGCCATAATTGCCTTGTGAGCATAATTTTAATATCTAATCTGTTCCTCACTTATATTACCCATTTAATTTTTTTATTTTGTATCTCTTTTTTTTCTTTGTTTCTAGATCACTTATGGCAATTCCAGCTCGAGTTGGAAGGGGGGTGTCCCATGTAGTCCCCTACATAATTGGATTCAGCCCCCAGTTCCATGTGCCCCAGAACACCACCACTCATGTAAGTATAGAGAAAAATAAATCGTCTTTTACTCTAGCTAACCTTTCAAAATAAGTAAAATTATATCTCATTGTTTTACAGGAAACGCTATTGAGGACCTTATGGCTGTCGATAGACAGATTGAGGCCATTCAACAGCAGATACATCATCAGCCTAGTTGTAAGTTAAAAAAAAAAATTAGATATCTCTAATAATATTAATATACTTATGTCTTTTTCTCCAAAAATTCCATTTATAAATATCATGTTTGTTCTAGGTGATTATAAGCACTTATTGGACGATGGATAGACGATTTTTTTGACGGTGCCATAGACTGGATGAATTGTTCATGGCGTGGAGTCAGATTCACAAAGGTAATTACTCACTCTTCTTATAACCATATCTGTGACTGTTAGAATTCACCACGGTAGACAATGTACTCATTTACTTCATCTCTACAACGGATGACTCTCAGGACACTGTGGTGCGCATGCTAGTGGCGGCGGTCAGCAGCGCCCGCAGAGACATGCCTCCCTGGCGAACATGCCGCTGCCAAGGTCAGACAGCCTGGCTGTTTGCACTCGGGCTCTCCCCGACCACCACATGCGCCAGCTGCCGCGCAGGAAGCTGCCGCCACTGCCTTCGCCAAGATCACGGAGTCTGTTCGCACTGGGGGGCGCCCCGGCCACCACTTGCGTCTCCTCCTCCACCGACACCATCCTGCGAGGTACAGAGCGCACCAGCTAGTTGCACTAGCTCTAGTTATTGCTTTATTATTAGTGATGATCCTGTGGCTAGTGGCAGTTTTCTCGCCCATCCTTTTAGCCAAGTACATCAGGTTGGTCACACCATACCACAGTTGCAGTACTCAGTGATTGTGGACGCCTTTGAGGAGCGAATCTCGCTCTCTAGGATCGAAAACCTGGCCAGGTGGTACCACGATCCTGTTGGATTTCTAAACGCATGCCTTCCTGTCATGGAAACAGAGCTCCTCAAGGTAGTCAACGATCCGTGGTATTCCGCCATTAAATGCAGCGCAGTGCTATGCATTGAATTATCGCACTCCCCCCCCCCCCAAAGTTGAGTCTGTTGATGGAGGGACTAGTAATCATTATCTTTGGGGGAAAAATGGAGTGATAACGCGAATCACATCAATCGCCAGTGGTTTTGTAAATCCACCTTTAGTGCTATATTGGGCCAGTTTTCCAAGATGGAAGTCAATGTCTCAGTGAAAGCACTCAGCAGAATTCTACACCTGGACATCTATATACATGTCTATGATTCGGTAAATGGAGGGTCTAGCTATATCAAGCTCCCTAAAGATATAGCTAATAAGCATGCATGCATTAATGTCGAAAATAGAAAAGATCAGGCTTGTTTTCCATGGCCAATTCTGGCTTGCGGAAAGAAAGTACAATTACAGAGCTCATCCTAAGCGTCCCAGTACATACAATGTAGGTCATAATATTCATTCGTGTTATAGCTTTGATGGTATAGAGTTCCCTGCCAAGATCCAGGACATACATAAATTTGAGGCGCAGAATACCGGCATATCGGTTCATGTTTATGGCCTGGAGAAGAAGAAAAGCAAGTCAGATGAGCAAGACAAGCATATCGTCGTCGGCCCCCTCCATTTTTCAAAATTTGGCAGTGAGCGTGAGTTGCATGTAAACATGCTGCTCTTCTCTGAAGGTGATAATTATCATTACGTTTGGATGAAAGATATGTCCCGACTTCTTTCCTCCCAACTGTTAACTAATTGTCGTGTGAAACATTTTTGTTTAAGGTGCCTCAATTATTTCTCCTCTGAAGAGTTATTAGCTACGCATCTAGTATACTGCACCTCCAAGGATCCGGTACGTGTTATTATGCCTACTGAGCAAAACAAATTCATGACGTTTAAGAATGCTCACCACCAGGAGCGATGTCTGTTTGTAGTGTACGCCGACTTTTGAGTGCCTCCTCGCTCCTGTGACGCACTGTGAAGGCGACCCTACAACCTCACACACCACCTTTACAGAGAAACACGTACCATATGCGACAGCGTACCAAATTGTATCGTCATTGACTCCAGCCTTAACCGATACAGACCTTATGTCAGGGATAATCGTGCGGTTTGATTGCTCTCTGAGATTGAAAGATTTTCACAGGAAGATGACACACTTTACTGTGGCAACGTCCCCAGGACCAAATCGAAGGAGCGGTGTGGTCCAGTGGTAGCGTGAGCAGCCGCAGAATGAGAGGTCCTTGGTTCAAGTCTTCCCTCGAGTGAAAATTTTGTTATAGGTACAGAAAGCTGGCTTAAGCCAGAGATAAATTCTGCCGAAATTTTTACAAAGGTACAGACGGTGTTTAGAAAGGATAGATTGCATGCAACCGGTGGTGGAGTGTTCATAGCTGTTAGTAGTAGTTTATCCTGTAGTGAAGTAGAAGTGGATAGTTCCTGTGAATTATTATGGGTGGAGGTTACACTAAACAACCGAACTAGGTTAATAATTGGCTCCTTTTACCGACCTCCCGACTCAGCAGCATTAGTGGCAGAACAACTGAGAGAAAATTTGGAATACATTGCACATAAATTTTCTCAGCATGTTATAGTCTTAGGTGGAGATTTCAATTTACCAGATATAGACTGGGACACTCAGATGTTTAGGACGGGTGGTAGGGACAGAGCATCGAGTGACATTATACTGAGTGCACTATCCGAAAATTACCTCGAGCAATTAAACAGAGAACCGACTCGTGGAGATAACATATTGGACCTACTGATAACAAACAGACCCGAACTTTTCGACTCTGTATGTACAGAACAGGGAATCAGTGATCATAAGGCCGTTGCAGCATCCCTGAATATGGAAGTTAATAGGAATATAAAAAAAGGGAGGAAGGTTTATCTGTTTAGCAAGAGTAATAGAAGGCAGATTTCAGACTACCTAACAGATCAAAACGAAAATTTCTGTTCCGACACTGACAATGTTGAGTGTTTATGGAAAAAGTTCAAGGCAATCGTAAAATGCGTTTTAGACAGGTACGTGCCGAGTAAAACTGTGAGGGACGGGAAAAACCCACCGTGGTACAACAACAAAGTTAGGAAACTACTGCGAAAGCAAAGAGAGCTCCACTCCAAGTTTAAACGCAGCCAAAACCTCTCAGACAAACAGAAGCTAAACGATGTCAAAGTTAGCGTAAGGAGGGCTATGCGTGAAGCGTTCATTGAATTCGAAAGTAAAATTCTATGTACCGACTTGACAGAAAATCCTAGGAAGTTCTGGTCTTACGTTAAATCAGTAAATGGCTCGAAACAGCATATCCAGACACTACGGGATGATGATGGCATTGAAACAGAGGATGACACGCGTAAAGCTGAAATACTAAACACCTTTTTCCAAAGCTGTTTCACAGAGGAAGACCACACTGCAGTTCCTTCTCTAAATCCTCGCACAAACGAAAAAATGGCTGACATCGAAATAAGTGTCCAAGGAATAGAAAAGCAACTGGAATCACTCAATAGAGGAAAGTCCACTGGACCTGACGGGATACCAATTCGATTCTACACAGAGTACGCGAAAGAACTTGCCCCCCTTCTAACAGCCGTGTACCGCAAGTCTCTAGAGGAACGGAGGGTTCCAAATGATTGGAAAAGAGCACAGATAGTCCCAGTCTTCAAGAAGGGTCGTCGAGCAGATGCGCAAAACTATAGACCTATATCTCTTACGTCGATCTCTTGTAGAATTTTAGAACATGTTTTTTGCTCGCGTATCATGTCATTTCTGGAAACCCAGAATCTACTATGTAGGAATCAACATGGATTCCGGAAACAGCGATCGTGTGAGACCCAACTCGCCTTATTTGTTCATGACACGCAGAAAATATTAGATACAGGCTCCCAGGTAGATGCTATTTTTCTTGACTTCCGGAAGGCGTTCGATACAGTTCCGCACTGTCGCCTGATAAACAAAGTAAGAGCCTACGGAATATCAGACCAGCTGTGTGGCTGGATTGAAGAGTTTTTAGCAAACAGAACACAGCATGTTGTTATCAACGGAGAGACGTCTACAGACGTTAAAGTAACCTCTGGCGTGCCACAGGGGAGTGTTATGGGACCATTGCTTTTCACAATATATATAAATGACTTAGTAGATAGTGTCGGAAGTTCCATGCGGCTTTTCGCGGATGATGCTGTAGTATACAGAGAAGTTGCTGCATTAGAAAATTGTAGCGAAATACAGGAAGATCTGCAGCGGATAGGCACTTGGTGCAGGGAGTGGCAACTGACCCTTAACATAGACAAATGTAATGTATTGCGAATACATAGAAAGAAGGATCCTTTATTGTATGATTATATGATAGCGGAACAAACACTGGTAGCAGTTACTTCTGTAAAATATCTGGGAGTATGCGTACGGAACGATTTGAAGTGGAATGATCATATAAAATTAATTGTTGGTAAGGCGGGTACCAGGTTGAGATTCATTGGGAGAGTGCTTAGAAAATGTAGTCGATCAACAAAGGAGGTGGCTTACAAAACACTCGTTCGACCTATACTTGAGTATTGCTCATCAGTGTGGGATCCGTACCAGGTCGGGTTGACGGAGGAGATAGAGAAGATCCAAAGAAGAGCGGCGCGTTTCGTCACCGGGTTATTTGGTAACCGTGATAGCGTTACGGAGATGTTTAATAAACTCAAGTGGCAGACTCTGCAAGAGAGGCGCTCTGCATCGCGGTGTAGCTTGCTCGCCAGGTTTCGAGAGGGTGCGTTTCTGGATGAGGTATCGAATATATTGCTTCCCCCTACTTATACTTCCCGAGGAGATCACGAATGTAAAATTAGAGAGATTAGAGCGCGCACGGAGGCTTTCAGGCAGTCGTTCTTCCCGCGAACCATACGCGACTGGAACAGGAAAGGGAGGTAATGGCAGTGGCACGTAAAGTGCCCTCCGCCACACACCGTTGGGTGGCTTGCGGAGTATCAATGTAGATGTAGATGTAGATGTAGAATGAAGATTTTTATAATAGCGCCACTGATTGTCATATTTGTGGGCTTCCTTTAGATAGAAAAGCGGAAACTTCTCGTAGGGACCACTGTCATCTTACGGGGAAATTCCGTGGCACAGCTCACAACGCATGCAATTTGAAGAACCAGTTACCTAGACACATACCCGTGTTCTTCCACAATTTAAGTGGGTATGATGCTCACTTTCTAGTTGAGTAGTTGGCTGATTTCGCCTTGGAGAAAGATCAAGTTAGTGTCCTAACTGAGAGCGTCGAGAAGTATATTTCATTCTCCAAACAAATGACGCCAAGAATTACGCTCCGCTTCCTTGCTACACTACGTTTTATGCAGGCACCACTACAGAGACTTGTTGAGACTCTATCTCTGCGGGATATGCATATCACTCAAGCTGAATTTCCCGATGAGGAAAAGTTTCAACTTGCGACTAGGAAGGGGGTTTTTCCATATGAGTATGTGGATAGTATGGCCAAACTCAACGAAACCAGGCTACCCGACATAACTGCATTCTCCAGCAATCTCACAGGTGACGCCAAACGAATGCAGAGTATGAGCATGCCATGAATGTCTGGCGCGAATTCAATATTTCCACTTTAGGAGAGTACGCGCGGCTTTACATGGACACAGACGTGCGCTTGCTTGCGGACGTTTTCGAGATGTTCCGGAGTCTAAGTATGACCACATATTCTCTGGACCCCACCTTTTATTACATGGCACCTGGGTTGTCTTGGGACGCGATGCTCAAGAAAACGAAGTGCAGCATCGAATTATTGACTGATCCTGACATGCTTCTTTTCTTTGAGCAAGGGATTCATGGGGGACTTTGCCAATGTGTCCATAGACACGAGAAAGCAAATAACCCACGGATGGGTCACAGATTCAACGCATCCCTCGATTCAAGTTATATAATGTACCTCGAAGTCAATAACTTATACGGGCACGCAATGGGGCAATCACTGCCGATTTCCGAGCTTCGGTGGCTGTTCGAAGATGAATCCAAGGGATTAGGTGAAAAAATCATGGGGGGTATGGCAGCTGATTCTGATGTAGGGTATGTGGTGGAGGCAGAACTCACATATCCTGTTAGTTTGCATGATGCGCATATCGATTTGCCGCGGTGTCCAGAGCAACTAGTTCCGCGAGGAGGTTCCACACCAAATGTGATGACAACGCTCGGGGATAAGCAGAGGTATATAGTTCACTATCGTAACCTCTAGTAATGAGTAATGCCTCAGTTTGGGTCTGTAGCTGGTTAAAATCACCCGGGCGACCTCCTTCAAGCAGTCCCCCTGGTTGAAGGGGTATATTGATTTGAATATGAGACAGAGAGCTTCCACGATGTGTGACTTTGAGAAAGATTTTTATAAATTAATGAATAATTCAATTTTCGGTAAAACTATGGAGAATTTTGGGGGGGGGGGGTTTATTAGAACCGAATGGGATGGTTGTTATGGCGTAAGAAAATGCAATGCCAGGCCAAATTTTAAGCGGCTCACCATATTCAATAATAACTTTGTTGCTGTGGAGATGGCGAAAACTGTAGCAGAGTTTACTAAACCTATCTATGTGGGGATGTGCATACTAGACCTGAGCTCGAAGCTCAGAGATTATCGAAACAACCTCATTCGAATGAGTTGTATTGCCCGCAGCAGCTGAAGCCATCAACAGTCGAAGTCTGTCCAATAGTTCATCCAGCTCATTGTAATATATATACTGCGGGAGTTGACTGCTCACCCCTTTATGCTGAAAGTCTACACCCTCACCAATGCTTTTAGGTTGCTCATTCAGTAAAGGTTGTATAATGGTTGTGTATTTAGAGTTTTGCGGGTTTCTCAGTGTTCCGTCAGGATTTTTATACAGCTCAGTCAATTGTAGTATTTCACTATACACTTTGCGATCATTGGTAGAGTATTTTAAGTTTTTGAGGGCCTTAGGAAGATTAGATTCATTAAGCCAGGTGTTCTTTTAAACTCTGTATCCCCGATGTGTATTGTGCTATCGGATAAACTTATAGTTTGAGAGCCTAGCATGTACGGTCACTCCTGGCTGCCACCAAATGTTCTATCTTTGGTGAATTCTGCTGTTGGATCATTATCACGCGAAGCCATCTTACTGATAGATTGGGTAAGAGGTTTAAAAGTTTCTCTTAGTGTTTGCTCGTGATCCATATGTCCCAACCTCAGCAAACGTAATTTCTCTCGAACTGCTTTGCGCGCCTGAATGACTTTATGCTTTGTCAACATCTCGGAGCATACTAATCAGAGCTCTACATATCACTTGGTTTTATATATACTTTGTTGTTGTTCTTCTTATTCTTGTTTCCTACACCTCCTTCTTCAATAACAACAACCTCAGCTTTTGTCTTCCCCTCAACTGTGCTAATTCTATTCTCTAGCCGATTTTGGTTAAGTGCAAGAAGTTTCTGAGTGTCCTTTAATTCCCTTACAACCTTACCGAGTCTTGCCTCGAGATTCTTAAATTTCATATCAGTGTACATGCGGGCATTCGGTCTATGCACACCTAACCTCTCAGACTGAGCATTCGCCATGCGTGCGAATTTGTCCATGGTGTAGTGTCTAGTGACGCACTCAGCTATTTTGTACATTTATATATGGAGAAACTCCTGGAAGTTCCAGCTACACCTACCATCATTCAGTTTCCGACTTTTATCAAAAACGAGAAACCCGCATTGTACATGGTTCCAACAATTAAGATTATATCTTTATAAATTAATTGTATGATATGTCGGTCCCTACATGAGCTCGGTAAATGTCTTTTAAATTGAGATTGTCTTGTTTGAAGGCTATAATGAGGTTGGCATTATCTCTCACCAACTGTTTTGGGATCCTGGAATATGTCTGACTCAGATAAAATACGTCAACACTCATATGACGACCAAAGCAGAAATATCTACGAATTTGATCCTGCTTTTCACAGTCACATCGTCAAATATGAATACAGTGTTAGACTTTACCTCCTCAAGAGGGCAGATGTCGTCGCTTTCACTGAATGCTCTGTATGTTACACCATCTACCTCATCTAATATTTTCTGCAGTAATTGGTACTTGGGTTGAAAGAGTATTTTGGAGAAGACGAAAAGGTGCTCGAAGCGGACTCCGTCTATGTATGTTAACAGAGCCACGAGGACATTTGTCTTACCACAGTTGGAAGGACCTACAATTATCGCTCGTATGCTGTCGGGAAGGAGTACTCCATTCTTCTTATTGGTCTTCTGGTCTTGGTCATCATCACACGACCAGTCACCTACACCAAAGTCCTTGCAGCGAGGATGCTTCACCCAGCCTGCCATGATACCTACTGTACTAGGCACTGGGGTGCAATAGGCTTTTATATGATAAATAATATGTGGTGGTGGTTTTTGGGATGTTTAAGGGGGACTAAACAGCGAAGGTCATCAGTCCCCCAAATAATATGTGTGTGTAGCCACTATAGCGCAGTCACCTTACCAACTGAGCTACAATGGCGGCACGATAGAATGAAGTCCAAGTGGTATATTTAAAGGGAAGAGTGTCACATACATTAATGTACATAAACGTATACTAATGTGTATTAAGGTATGTGACATTTTTGTCTAGAGAAATAAAAAAGACAAAGAGAAATTTAATATTATAAATATATTTGTTTATTCATGATTTACAATTATGATCAGCATGGAAAACAATAAGTTCAGTCTTTTTTAAACGATGCATCAGAAGTACAGTATTTCGAAAATAGCTGAACTGAAATTCAACACGTATATCTCGTAATGTTATAGGCTCATTGCAATAGTCTTGTATTCCATCAGTAAATTTGAGTTCAACATTTTCAACACCTATTCGAGGAGTAGCACAAGACTTCGGCACTGCAGTTATACAGGTACTAAAACAATGATCTATATCTTCTATGTGAATGCTACATGTGTGAAGCCAGTTAATGATGTCACTGTATACAGCTTGAACATATGGACGCCATCTATTTAGTCTCTCTATTGTACTAGTTACTGCCATGTCTAGATTGAATAAGTTATCAATAGTCGAGTGCTGCATGAAAATACTATGACCCTCAGCACTTTTAATTCTTAGTGTAACATCATGATATATTGATAGAATACTCACAGTTAGACTGCCGCAGTACATGTCCTGGTAGGAGTGGGATGGAGCGTATTCGGTAGTTATATGCTTCTTGATGAATGTTTTCAGATGACAGAGTTCATCCTACTCGTTGTCAGAAAACCTAACTTTAATATTTTTGGGTACATTTTCGAGTACTAACGCAGTTGACAGGCTACTGCCTTGTGAGACTTCAAGTCCTACATGAAGATGCTTTGAACCACTAACTGTTAACACATAGCATGAGGCGAACAGTAAAGGCTGTGGTGCACTGAGGGTCGGTATCTTTTCATCCACAACATCCACACCAGCACAGTTAGCCACATGTTCTTGCACTGATGGTTGTACGTCTCTTGTGTGATGATCAATGGATGGCGCGTATGAAGGAGTCCAGTACTGTGAAGCCACCTCAAATGCAGTCTCTGGGACTGACGTTAGCACCTCGTTATCCTGCTCCAGCATGCTGAGAAGCTGTACTACAGGATCCTGCGTGGAAGAGTCCGAGGTCACCACATGTGCGGGCCCCGACAGGTTGGAACCTGCTGATGCTAATGTCACGGGTGAAGCTAGTGGACAAAGAAGAATATTCATAAGCATAATATGCTGCTGTTAACGAAATAATAATAATAATAACAATAATTTTGCGAAATAGATACTTACTTTTCTGCTGCTTTCTCCTCCTATTCTGCTGCTGCTGCTGTTGCTGCTGTGGTGACTGACACTTCATCTTGACTGACTGACTGACATGAACAGAGATCGAACAGCTGCTGAGTTCTCTTTATATACCATCCACCTACGTAATCATGATGCTATGTTCATATTGGCTGAATCGTGGGATCACATGACCTATTGAAGCGCCCTCTAGCAGTGAGCTCGTGAACTAGAACAGTTCTTCGGTCTGCTGGATCGGAGGCAGTCATCTCTTGTGGGCTGGGAGCTCATATGGTGCTTTTAGAAAAGGCAGACAGGTCCAATAATAGCAGATGTTTCCATGAGATGGGTAATGCATCTTTAAAGAATCTCGCTGCAATGCATTTATTTGCAGAACTGTATTCTTCCTCTTCATATGTTCTAGAATTTATGTGAGCTTCGATTCAGCATGTAGGAGGCTATGGGGGCAGTCTTCAACTGTATGCTTACAAACAACATAGCTGTTAAACTCATCCCACTCAAACGCCAATAACTCATCAATGGAACACATTAGGCGTGGCCACAAGGATGGGGGGATGAGCAGCTGATCTTCAATGGTATATATGAGGTATATGAATATGCTTAGACCGAAGCAAATTGATATCAACTGGACGTCTCTTCCGTTTTGGGAGAGTGAATGCTTCATGATGAATATCTCGGCAGTTTGCGCATGCATATGAGCATGTGCTATTTACGATATGCATCCTGTCTCCATCCCTATGCATTGCCGAAATCTGCTGAACAGAATTCTTGTACTTATTCCTCCTACACTCCTCCATTATCATACTCTTCCATATGTTATGTAGTGAACTGTGGCCACAGTCCTCCCTCTAATGTCCACATGTAATGCATCTATTGAAAGCTGCTCTATCCTTCACATTCATCTCGATGATCGAACACGTGACGATGGTTTGACAATGACAGCTCAGTAAAGACTGAATGTGCAACGAAAATTCAGGTCATCTGAGTGGCAAAAAAAAAAGGGTCGCCATCTTGGATAATGGTAGTTGAGTGGACGTGGTCCAGTTGGCCTTTTTCCAGCCAAAATTCAAACTTCCTGTCAAAATCCGCCATCTTGAATTACGTAATGGTGGTGCTCTCTGGTGGCGATGATATCAACTAAGCCAGCTGGACTCCTGACCTCGTGGCGAACTCACTTGCATGATATTGTTTAAATAATAATAAAGACAAGTCCGGTTTTCTCGCCATTATCGTGCTGGAATTTGAGCTTCACACCATTTTTCTTGGGGAGAGGGATAGGTTAGTGGAGGTAGGCAAAGTGCACAATCTTACACTACGTGGTGAATACACTGGGTGTAGCCATCTTGACTGACATCACGGTCGTCATCTTGGATGACGTCACGGTTGCACTGTCTAGTGTTAACAAAATGTACTAAGTCACTTGGAGTCCAGACCTAGTGGTGAATACACTGGGTGTCGCCATCTTGGATTACGTCACAGATAAGGGCGCCCTCTGGTTGTGGCGATGTGTACTAAGTCAGTTGAAGTCCTGAGCTTGTGGTGAACACAACTGCATGGAATTGCTTAAATAAAGTATTACGTTCAAGTCCTTTTCCCACAAATCCTTAGGAGGTGCCGCAGTCTGGTGACTGAGGTTAGTAGAGTGTACTTTCTTTCACACCTTTTTTTTAGCTTAGTAGACATATGGGAATTGAATTTTGTTTACCGCAAAAATTAAATGTTGGTGCCAGTTGGTAGGAAGAGGTGGCGGGCAGGTGACTTAGGTTAGTGGAGGTAGGCCAAATGAGCTACTTTTTTGTGATTTTCTTTGCTTAGTAGAGATAAGAGCGGTGTGGTGCATTATTGTGTTGGAATTTAAACTTCCCGCCATTTTCTAGGGGGTTGGGGGTTAGGTTAGTGGACATAGGCCAATTGGTCTATTTTCCCACCTTTTTCGTGGTGTGACTCATTATCATGCTGGAATTTGAATTTCGTGCGATTTTTTTCTGGAGGGTTAGGTTAGTGGAGGTAGCAAAATTGACCTATTTTCCCACCAAAATTCAAACTTCCCGCCAAAATCCGCCATCTTGGATGACGTCATGCACTGTTGCCAAGTCTACAAAACGCCATCTTGGATGACGTCATCGCCGCCATCTTGGATACATCTGGCCACAATGGCATGTGGGGTAGCACATACTTTGTCCCACTACTCACTGCATGTGGCTCCACATTGGTGAGCCTAGAGATTCTGGGCCCTTGCGCTGGTTCAGATAATATATTGCGGAGCTCGTAGAAGGGCGATCATGTGCACATTAGGTTCACTCCGAATATTCACCATATCGCGAAAAACGCTGTTCCGGCGAGCAAAGAGGACGCTTTTGGAAAATTTTGGGCAGTTGTTTGGACTGCAGGTAAGATCTTGCAGAGGATGTCGAGCGCAATCTCGCACATTAAGTCCGCTTCCGAGTTTCACCACCGCCAGACCATCGAACCGAATTTTTGAAATAGAACACTCATTGACTGGACAGTGTCTCATCAATTAGGCAGAGTGGGGGAAGTGGCATCGCATCTCATAGAGGCAAAATCGCGAATTCTCTCGCATGGTCCGAGCTTCAACCTTTTTCCAGACTGGTGTTCTTGCACCAAATTGTTGTAAACTTGTCTAAACTGTAAAATTAAGAGACTGGCTCAAGAAACAATAAACGTTTCGGAAGAAAGAGAGAAATGTTTGGTCTGTGGCCTCTTATCGGCAGGGTTTCTAACTTTTCGTTTGATTGGGCAGCCAGTACTTTTTGCGGTCTTACTGCACAGAGTTCAGACGAAGGTACTCTGGTGTGGGACGTGAAGAAAAGATGAAATCTTTTTTGGGACGCGTAGTAGAGAAATTCTAGTTTCAAGGTGCGGAAGGAAGCAGAATGGCACCGAGCAGTAGCAGTAATCTTCAGCTGTATCGTTGCTGTGGCGAGAGATCCTACTTCTGTGCTGGCCGTGGGCAGCAGTTGCATCGCAGATCCCTTCTGCAGTTGCTGAAGTAGCAGCCCATCTCCTCGACTATTAATGATGGTAAGTTCTGACAGGAAAGCAAGACGTGGTGTTAGTGATGCAGATGAAGGCACGTTTACAGTTAAAGCGTGGGGGAAAACATTTTTAATCAGGTTCTGACAGCTGATGGCTTAACCGTGTCTCAGTTATTTGGCTTCCTGCATGTATTTTCCTAATCCCACCAGAACAACGTAGTCATCATGTCCAGTGCAAAACCCTGTAATTAATTTACTTGAATCACCTCATGAGTTGGTTACCGGACTACTTTCCTGCCTTCCCTCCAGCCTTTGCTGTTCGGTTTTGGTCAACTGTTTGATTATATGGATTTTATGTTCCGACTTCTATTCACCTCCAGTGTGTGTAAGAGCTAACTATGACGTTTGTTTATCATGATCTGTTTCCCCATCGATCTTTTAATTCAGTATACAGAAAGAGATGAACCCACTTATACCGGTTTTCACTATTACTTTCAACAAGAAGCACACCCACGACTCACTTGCCGACGCCAACACGTTTCCATCTGTTTCCATTGTGTGCAGTTCATTAAATACATCTGAGTCACAGGGGAGACGGGGTGGGGTGAACATTGTATCTATGATAATTTTAAGTTGTGGGGGTGCCTTCAGCACTGCATGCATAAGTTAATGTGGAGTTTGTTTCAAAATTGGTGAAGGATGAGTGAAATATAAGATATTATGGGGAATTTAACGATGTTATGCTCAAACAATTATGGGGCATTTTGAGTTGCTATTTAAGGATTACGTTTCAGGGAGAGAGATAATTTTATTGGTAGCAGCACTTCTTTAAATTTTATGTGTTTCCTTTCAGCTTTGACAGTTCTTCAGCATTGTATGTGTCAGATCCACATGACGTTCTGCACGGCATTGACACAGTGCTGCAAAATTTTGGGAGGATATTCTGACGTGTAGCGTAATTGTGGGATAGTGTTGGTAGGGTGTACGTATTGAATTGAAGGTGTTGGATGATGTTCAGTTTGTGGGGCACTCAACTGCGCTGTCTACAGTGCCCATACAAAGTCCCGAATTTTACAAACTCCAATGTTTACACAGTCCAATCTAGCCAATGTCACGAATGACGATGATGATGATGAAATGCTGAGAACAACACAAACACCCAATCCCTGGGCCGAGGAAATCCCAAACCCCACCGGGAACCGAATCCAGGAACCCATGATACAGAAGCAGCAACGCTAGCCACTAGATCACGAGCTGCGGAAGAATTGGAGGTATGAACATCAGTTTATTACATGACATCCAAGCGAATATACTTGAAATCGAAGTAACGAAGGAATAAGTATGTCTCAGCAACAGGTATCGAAGGACAAACCCATCGATGAGGGACTAGCGAAACTTTATAAGGCATTTCGAAGTAATTCCAGGGAAGCAGATGGTGTCTGCACGCCATTTAGTGTTAAAAGTGGAGTCTGACAAGGCATAGGGCACAACGCGATCAGTTTACGTCAGGTTTCGTTTGGTATGTAGACAGTAAGGAGTTTGTGGTAAATGTGCATGGTTGACCATGAGACGGAAGAAGTAGGTATGCCAGTTGGTTGCAGAGGTCTAGGAAGCCTGCTGAGAGGAAATGGAGAAGATGAGGATGATTGCATAATATGAATAAAAATGTAATCATTGTAAGTAAAAAGTTTCTTTTAGAGTACTATAAGTGTCGCCCACAATTTGAAAGCCGCAGTGTCTGGGTGATTACCATGGTGGGCAAAATGACAAGGCCACCTATAAGTCAGCTAGAGGTTAGAAACCACAACTCAGTGTTTTCCTTCTTGACATACTTTGTAATAGTGAACAAGGGGTTTGGTGTTCACATCGTGGGTTGCCTCATGGTGGTAGTGGGTTACATGATTTGCCAGTATAGTATGCGTTCAATACAATGCCACATTCCTAGTAAGTTGCACATGACTGCCGAGCTGTTTCGTTATGAATATAAAGCGCAGACCCTGCCACACCAGAGAATGGAAAAGATTAGGATTAGTGATTACGGTGACTCAGAGGAAGTGCTCGAGGTTGTAATCAAGCAAAAAAAACAGGTCGTTGGCCGAAGTGAGTTAATCGGTAATCAAATGATGTATACTACAGAGGATCATTCTACCACTGATAAACCTGAAATAGAAGGAATAGTTGAAGTAAGTGTTGATGTGGAGGAGCCAGTAGAACCTATTAAGACAGAAGGTAAGAATGAACTTGAAGAGGTTGTTTCCGATGCAGGGACGCGTGAACGAGAACAAGGTAGAATCTTCGAATGCGAGTGCGGGTGTATCCTCTGAAGTTTTGTACGTAGCGAGCAGTATTAGGTACGAGTCTGTCACCCTTCTGGAGGCTCATTCGAGCATCATCAGTACGTCTTCCGCCCTTTCTTTTAACGGAGAAGGCCAATGTGATGCGATAGAGATAGTGGTACGAAATGTGACTCGAAAAGCGCGGAGTGAAGCTCAAGAAGTGAAGGAAACGTGTGATGAACATGGACAACCAGATTAAAAGCATGATGAAGAAAATGTCTGAAGTCATGGCTGGAATGATGAAGAGTATGAAGGATGGTACAAATGAGTTGGTGACAAAAATTGGCCTAGAAGCGAAAGAAAGAATGACAATGGTTGAAAATATGGGCAAAGTGACAAAGAAGATATTGGCAAATCTCGAGGAACGGTTAGGGGTTTCAGCCCCGCAAGTGGCACAAATTCCCCAGTTGCAACAACATATTGACAAGGCTGAGCAGTTACAAATTGCATGAGGAGGCCAAATCAAAAAGCTAGCAAATCAATTATAGCAATTAGAAGAGAGGGTGAACCAGGAGTCTGTGGACACTGAATAGTGATTATCCAAGACGATAGAGCACCTGAAAATTATAAATGGAGAAACAATGGAACAAGCTTTCAGAGAGAGATGCAAGGAATGGGGCAAAGTGAGCTGAAGGCATCTGTTGATCAACAGCCTGCCCTCTAGTCATTATAACAAGAGCTAGTTGACCATGAACATTACCTGCTCATCCAAAATTTCCATACCTTTACAGATGACAGCAGAGGATTACATTCAAAAGCCTGAATTTACCAGTTCAATCGCTCTTTCCCCCTCCTTGACCTGTGAGGCAATATTTGGGATCGATATGAGACTATCTTGATGTCAATGCCACTATGAACATGCATGAAGTGAGATTATTCTGCACCTCATACGTGAAATTCAGGAGAGCATTTTTAGCCCAGTACTGTCCACGAGAAAAGCAGGAGTGATTTGAGTAGGGCATCATGGCGATAAGCATGTATGTAGAATAAGGATACGGTAATACGATGAAGTTTTTGGATGAGATGGTGCTGATAATCAGTTCCTCAATGTCCCCCTTTCTATGTCTGATATCATCAGGATTTGTTATGAGCAGTTACCAATAGGTAATAGTTTCTGGTGGTGCATTATGAAAGCTGTTTGGAAGTTTTTGAAGAAATACTGGAGGAGTTATGATCCATGAAAAAGAATGAGTCGCTGTGGTTGGCATGTAGGAAGAAATTGGAGACTGACTAATGAAAGCAACGAGAATGGAACCCTCTATGGTAGAAAAGGGACTGGAATGTATCAGGGGAGAGCCGCATATTCTGTATCTTTTCAAAACAGGTCGCGGCAGAATTAAGTGGAATGGGTGTATGTTTCGGATGACTGGCGTAAGGGAAGGATGATGACTGGTTATACATAGCTTAGTGCTAATGTACTTTTGCATGTTAGGTGTAGGGAGTTCTGTTAATTAGCTTAGTGAAGGGTAAGAGAGAACAGTACGCCACAGTACTGTACAAAAAGGGTTTTGAGCTCCACTGTATGAGAAAGCGTGATTACGAGGGAAAGAAGTTAGTATACTGGGCGTCCCAGGAGATGACGGCATTATAAGGTCATTTGGCGAAGGGAGAAGTGATAGTGTTGTGAGTGTATTCATAATGGTGTAAGTGATCATTCGTGAGAATTTAGTAAACTGATTCGTGGGTTCGAGCTGTGATGGCTTATGCATAAGATAATGGTGTTCAGTAGTTTTCACCGTGAATGAAAATCGGTGCAAGGAAGTGTCTTCTCTTGTGATCGACGACTCAAGTGGGCAATAACCAGACAGTGATTAATTTGTGATGAAGTTATGGAAAGAGATGCTGTGGATCTAACGTGGAAACTTTTGTTGATATTGATGACAATGTAGCTAGTATAGTGAAGAGATGCTTAAGAGAATTTGTGTAAGAGATTTTATAGAAGAATTGGAGAGAATTTGTGTAAGATGTTTTTGTGGAATTTATTGTGGAGTATGTTTTATGGATTAATTCCCTCAAAAAGTTGAGGAGGGGTGGTTGATGAATAAAAGGTTGTGAATAGAGTTGGTTTCTGATGGGATCTTATTACTTGATCATTTCTGACCGGATTAGGAGTCGTATATTGTGTGCTGATATAAATGCGGAAAGAACTACTGTAACAAACCATAAAGAACCACAGCATGTTGTTGGCATGTCACTAAATAAGGAATGGAATAGCCGACACAGAGCAGTTTATAAGACCTGCTCGGGATCGATTGACCAGAGTCTGGTGGAACGAAAGGGATGACTTTACCTTACATCTCGTGCCTGGAGGAGTAAGAATAACGGTGTTATTGTTGGTGTTTGTATTTGGTATTAGAAATCTGTGGGGTTCGATCGTTATCAGGATCATACGTAATATAGGTATTTTGAGTCTATAGTGGTAATGTCTCTCCTCTCATATTTGTAAATAATGAAGAAAATAATTGGTTAGTTGGTAAGCTTGTCCTGTCACTTAATGGTATGATATCGATTTTATTGAAGGGATGAGTTGGTCACATGATGGATATGGCGACAGTAATTGCACAAGCAGCAAGAGATGAAAAGTTACGATTACAGGCACACCCAACCTTGTATGGTACGATGTTTCAGTAATTGGAGAAGGATATGAAATGAAATGTTGTGTGACGAGGGCCTCCCGTCGGGTAGACCGTTCGCCTGGTGCAAGTCTTTCGATTTGACGCCACTTCGGCGACTTGCGCGTCGATGGGGATGAAATGATGATGATTAGGACAACACAACACCCAGTCCCTGAGCGGAGAAAATCTCCGACCCAGCCAGGAATCGAACCTGGGCCCTTTGGATTGACAGTCTGTCGCGCTGACCACTCAGCTACCGGGGGCGGACGGAGAAGGATATGAGGGGAAAGGAGAGCCTTTAACCTCATTACAATACAAGTGACACATCAGAGTTGAGAGTAATAGTTGTAGGTGTTGGTGATCAATGTAGATCAAAGTTAGCCCGATTGTTCCTTTGTGTGTGGAGGTATTTAACCTATATGTAGTCACGTTTACGTTGTAGCCATAGCTTAGTATAGTTTTTCTCCTTCTGCCATTCTGTTCTTGAGGACTAATTATCTTCATTAGCAGGAAGACTACTGTGATCGAGATGGAATCGTTGAAGTCACTGAAATCTTGTTGGACACATAATCATCAGTAATATTAAAACATGAATTGAATAAAAGTATAGGTAAGAAATGACAAGCACGTCTTTCATGCTTGGTGCTCTGTATGAATATCACGTTTCCTATATAAAATTAACAAAATAATAAAATAAATTTCCTTGATCACGAAATTATAAGAAATAGAACAATGCACAAATTCAACATCTACAGAAAACAAACATAATAGTTCTTGTCATTCAAAAGCAAACAAAGAAGCATATTTTCGAACCTGTATAGAGAGACCAATAAAATATCCATTTAGTAAAGAAAACATAGCATCTGAATTAAAGATACTAACAAATTCAGCAAAACATAATGTTTACAACCCACCATAATCAACAAAAATTATACCAGACAACTACACACAAATGAAAAGAACGTAAAAGACAGCATTACCTTAACAAGGACAAACTGTAGCAAACACATACACAAATCACAGTCACGCCACACTGGGGAAAGATTTCACAGAACACAAAACTCATTGCTGTAACAAATTTGTTATAATATAGAACAATCCTGTAAATTTACTCATTCAGGTTCTGTAAGTTAAAAGGCGATAATTGTGGGGAAATTTACATAAGACACACCGGACGAAATTCGAAAACAAGAAACTCATTGGCCTGAACCTGTCTTTGTTTAGTACACACTTAGAAGAATGAACCCATACAGTCAGTGACATGACACAATGCCTACCAGTCCTAGATACTGATATTTTTTTGAAAGGAATAGTAGTTTTCACGTAGATAACGAAACATCCTGACATTATTTTAAACAAACAGATCTATCTAAAAAAACAAATTCGTCGAAAACTCGCTAGTGTACCTTAAGGAAAATACATTTCTTCATTGTGCCAACACAGATAATACAAATTAGAAGTAACATTATATATATTCTATGATGTCGACCAAAAGAAATCTGTGCATGTACAGCAACTGCTAATGAGTGCTGCATATATTTCATAAAAATTCCTCATGCTGATTACATATCGGTATATACAAATCACGTAGTCGTATTATTTCATGAACATTGTGAAATATTGTCATTGGGTAATGCTAGAGAACATAATGTATAAAGCAAGTCGAATTACAATGAAATGAAAAATCACATACGCATAAAACGCTACAACATACACTGTAATTAGCTTATTATAAGAAATATGTTTGTTTTGTGTAATACTGATACCACTGATCATGGGAAACGCCTGAAATTAGTTCAGTGAAATAATATATTGCCACAAAGCAGTTTTTGTCCAACAAAACAATTACTAAATAACATGACATGACATATTTACATAAAAGATATAGTTTAACAGCGTAATTAGGTCATTGGGGATAAATTTATTTTAGTATATTTGTGAATTTTATCTTCCAATATCATCATCAATGAACGCTTTAACATGTGTTCACCATAAATTGGGTGGTCTACTGCAATCCATATTGAAGTGTGTGGGCCACGAACGTTCACGACACTTGAATGCTTTTGTATATATGCGCTGTGCAAACTCTTGAGATCTTAACTTCAGTATAGCACCACAAACATATTCTAAATAGATTCACTGCTTCTATTGCTGCTGAAGGCATCGAAGTCTTGAAGGAATGGCTTGTAATTTACTGTTATCCAATCCTCGATGTATTTCAGCTTGCTGTTTAGTTGATGCCACTCCATCTCAGCGAACTGCAAATTCCTATCCCACTGAACATTCTCTTCTTCTACTACAACTTTTACATCTATGTAAGGTGCTGTAGCAACATTAACATCTTCTGGCGGTCAGCTGAAGTACAGGTGAACAGCAACATTCTGAAACGAGCTAGCTAGATGAATGTTGTTGCCATTTGGTATTTCCTCGCCAATTTAAACTGTATACTGTACCAAATAACAACAACCATGCTGCACATGTTTTAATTATTATGGAGGTGAAATTTTATATTTCACTGACGCCGTTTGGTTTTATATTAGCGTACTTCATCCACAATATGTAATCCTGTTGTCAATATCTCCTTCTGAAGAAGACGTTTTTATAAACGTTGAAACATGAGAAATGGGTTTTAATGAACTTCCCATTTTGCAACTGATTGGCTGTTTACTATTTCTACTAAAATAAATAGCCATGGTAGGATGTTACTAAGAGTTTGTCAACAAAATTTACTGTTGTATCTACGGCTTTCAGGCAACAATATTTCACTCTTGGTACCTCATCAGACATATTTTAGTCATTCAGAAGCAATGGAACAAATCATCATTATTTTCTATGGTATTATACGTTTTACTCATTTTGTAATGAAATCAAGCATTCAGTTCCGTTCTCAGTAAATTTAGATCAAACTTCATTTGCATTATCACTAAAAATTCACATAAATCAAAGTCCTTCATCAAAGTATAGTTGACATTACAAAGGCTATGATGGTACTGGGTACGAGGAAAATAGATAAAATGATACCAAAATTGTTTGTTTCTCTCTTCCACCACTTCTTAGCAATGGAAGCCTATTACTTGACAAGTGAAATGGCGGATATGATATTCTGCTATCAATTAGCAAATGCACGTAGCTTGTGAGCCCATGCCCTCTACACTGAAAAATATACACAGCGTAGAGTACATTCTGATAAGCTGTTCAGCAGACTTTTCCAGTGTCTGAGGCACACAGGTACCCTTGCACCTCGAAGACTGACAGTGGGAGGTCCTGCATAGTATGCATGCCCGATGTGGTGATGTGTGCTACATTCGGTGGAAGAAACCCCTGGGACCATGGTGCGCTGATTAGCAGCAGCAGAAGGCGTGCCTTACTCTCTTATGTGGGGGATACTTCATGAACAGTTGCTGTACACATATCATTTACAGTACATTCAGGCCCTAAGGCCACAGGATCATCATGGTAGATGGCAGTTCTGTGAATGGCTGTTGCAGATGTGTGCCACAGATCCACTGTTCACATCCAAGACTTTATTTACAGATGAGGCTGGATTCATAAGAGATGGTGTTGTGAATTTCCATAGCCAGTATGCATCGGCAGATGTAAATCCCCAAGAAATTCTGGAAAGAGGGTATCAACACCAATAGGGCCATACATGCTACCACAAAGATTAACTGGGGCGCATTATCTTTACTTTCTCATTAATTTATTGCTGACCTTGCTGGGGGCTGTGCCATTGCAGCAATGAATACAAATGTGGGTCATGCATGATGTCACACCAGCACATTTTTGTCACAATGTGTGCGAACATCTGATGCTGACATTTCAGGACCACTGGACTGGTAATGGGCGGGGGGGGGGGGGGGGGAGGGGGCACACCTTGGCCCACTCGTTTCCCAGGCCTCATTATTCTAGATCTTGGTTATGGAGACATTTGAAGGAACTGATCTACGCCACGCCAATCAACGATGTGCAAACACTACAGGTTCGCATCTTCAACGCATACCAGCAGATACAGCAACAATGGGGTGTGCTTCAAAGGGTGTGTCATTCCTTATGCTAGAGGGCAGAAGGGTGTGGGTGCATTGTCATGAATGGACGCGACATTGAACACCTCCTGTAAAGTATGCATTTCTGGATCCATGTTTATTGGACTTCTTGTTTTGATGAGTAATATTATAACTCAAAGTATTCGACACTTTTTTGAACACCCTGATGGTAGAGCACTTGTCCGTGAAAGGCAAAGGTCCCGAGTTCGAGTCTTGGTCTGGCACATAGTTTTAATCTGCCAGGAAGTTTCATATCAGCGCACACTGCGCTGCAGAGTGAGAACTTCATCCACCCTGTATATTATACATCAATTAGCATGTAACTTTAATCAGCTTTCCATTGCTGTTTTCTGCTAAGTTTTCTGCTAAGTTCAGAAGTTCATTTTGTTTCCTCCTTTCAAGACGATGTTTATTCTGTTCAGTTACTCTTCCAATTTCTTTGCTGTATCCGTCTGAATTACAGTGTCGTTGGCAAACCTCAAACTCCATGTCAGCGACCTCAGTAGTCATTTGATATTGTGAGAGAACAGAATGGGGCGCTCTGGGGAACTCACGGCTTTGAATGTGGTCAGGTGACTGGGTGTCACTTGTGTCATACGTATGTACGCGAGATTTCCACACTCCTGAACATCCCTAGGTTCGCTGTTTCTGATGTGATAGTGAACGGAAACGCGAAGGGAGATGTACAACACAAAAACATACAGGCCGACCTCATATGTTGACTGACAGAGACCGCCGACAGTCGATGAGGCAGACATCTATCCAGACCATCACACAGGAATTCCAAACTGTATCAAGATCCACTGCAAGTACTATGACAGTTAGGCGGGAGGTGAGAAAACTTGGATTTCATGGTCGAGTGGCTGCTCATAAGCCACACATCACACCAATAAACGCCAGACGACGCCTCGCTTGGTGTAAGGAGCGTAAACATTGGACCATTGAACAGTGGAAAAACGTTGTGTGGAGTGACGAATCACGGTACACAATGTGGCGATCCGATGGCAGGGCGTGGGTATGGCGCATGCCCGGTGAACGTCATCTGCCAGTGTGTGTAGTGCCAAACGTAAAATTCGGAGGCAGTGGTGTTACGGTGTGGTCGCGCTTTTCATGGAGGGGGTTTGCACCCCTTGTTGTTTTACGTGGCACTATCACAGCACAGGCCTACTCTCATGTTTTAAGCACCTTATTGTTTCCCACTGTTGAAGAGCAATATATCTATAATATTGCATTCAGCTTCGTCTCCCTTGTAAGGACACACTACGTATTCTTTCCACATTTCAGCTTTCCCTTCATTGCTTAGTACTGGTTTTCCATCTGAGGTCTTGATATTCGCACAGTTACTTCTCTTTTCTCCAAAGGCCTCTCTACTTTCCTGTAGGTGGTATCCATCTTATCCTTAGTGAATTATGCTTTTAAATTCTTACATATGCCCTCTGCTTAGCCATTATGCATTCTTGTCAATCTCATTTTTTAGACTTTTTTATTCCCTGTCACCTGCTTCATTTGGTGCAGTTTTGTATTTTGTCCTTTCATCAAATAAATTCAATATGTCATATGATAGCTAAGAATATCTACTCGGTCTTGTCTTTCTACCTATTTGATTCTCTGCTGCCTTCAATATTTCATCTCTCAACGCTACTCATTGTTCTTCTACTTTATTCCTTGTTTTTTTTATCTCTTTCCTTCCATTGATTGGGCTTAACGTGTTGTCGCTTTTAACTTATTTTACTTATTAGTCTTCTAAGTATGACCTCAGCTGTTTCTGCACCCAAAACCAAAACTTTTCCATTCTAATCTCATTAATTTCGTATCTCTTTGCAATTTCTTTAGTTTTTGTCTATAGTTCATAAAAAATAAATTGTGATTCAAGGCCACATCAACCTCTGGAAATGTCTTACAGTTTAAAATCTGGTTCTAAAATCTCTGTATTGCCATTATATAATCAATATGAAACTGTCCAGTGTCTACTATCTTCTAAGTATACAACCTTCGTTTATGTTTCTTAAACCAAGTGTTAGCGATGATTAAATTATGCTCTGTGCTGAATTATACAGGGGGACTTCCTCTTTCATTATTTCCCCCAGTCCATGTTCATCTACTATTTCTCCTTCTCTTCCTTTTCCTACTATCGAATTCTAATTCCCCACCACAATTAAATTTTCGTCTCCCTTACCTTTCTCAATAAATTCTTTTAGCTCATCAAGCATTTCTTCAATTTCTTCATATGCAGAGCTAGCTGGCATATAAATTTGTACTCGTGTGGTGGGTGTGGGCTTAGTGCCTGTGTCGATAGCATGTTCACTATGCTGTTCATAGTAGCCTTCCTGCATTCTTATTTTCTTATTCATTATTAAACCTGCTCTTGCATTACCCCTATCTCATTTTGTATTTATAACCCTGTATTCTTCTGACCAGAAGTCCTATTCCTTCTGACACTGAATTTCACTAATTTACACAATATCTAACATCAACCTACCCATTTCCCTTTTTAAACTTTCTAACCTACCTACCCGATTCCAGGCTCTACCATTCCATGCTCTGACCTGTACAATACAAGTATTGAATCTCCTGATGATGACATCCTCCTGAGTGGTCCCACCTAGAGGTCCAAAGGGGAACTATTTTACCTCCAGAATATTTTACATAAAAGGATGCCATCATCATTTACCCATACAGTTGGGCTGCATGCCCTCAGGAAAAATTGCAGCTGCAGTTTCCTCTTGCTCTCTGTCATTCACAGTTACAATTACAAAATGTTTCAAGCAACTGTTCTTTATCCATCAGTGGGACATCAATCAGCATGATTGCCTTCGTTGTGGCTTTGTTGTTTTCAAAGATATGAACAGTGGTACGACTTTTTTAAATACCACCCTGTATTTTTTGTTTGGTAATTCATTTCCTCTCCTAAAGACCTATTCAAAAATGGATCACTGTGTACCATTCACTGAAACACAACGTTATTAATTACATAACACAACATTGACATTGATGCTCCCAGCGCTTAGTGCACGTACTCTGGGTAATGGATCACATCCACGTGCTGACACTGACAGAGGACAAATGTAAACATAAGTAGACTGCACACCCATCATTCCAACAACCATCGCCAGTTGAATAGTTGTGTGAATATAATGTACACCAACGAAGAGAAGGTAGAAATGCTACTCATCTATGGGGAATGTAAGTATTTGCAATACTGTCTTCTTATGTTTGGGTACATTTAGTGCAGTAGTTTAGTCCTTTTAAATACTGTTATGTAGAGTAGTCATACGCTAAAGACTGTCCTTCCTACAAACCGCATCGACATTACGTTTCTTTTATTATTATTATTATCATTGTTGTTGTTGTTGTTGTTGTTGTTGTTGACGGTAGGCGAAATGCTACGCAGGCAGCGGAACTGTACAGAGAGCGATATCCTGACAAGAACCCACCTTCCCGATAGATTTTTTCTTGTCTTGTTGCGATGCTTCAGGAAACGGGAAGTTTCAGCCCACCACAATGCAATCGTCGTAGCACTCGCACAAACGAAGCTGCCGAAGTTACTGTTCTCGCTTCCGTTGCTATGAATCCACATGTGAGCACACGAAAGCTTGAACACGCGACTAGCATTCCCAAAACCAGCGTACATCGTATTCTTACACGTCATCGTTTCCATACTTAGCATGTACACCTACATCAAGGATTGCATGGTAATGATTTCCAGAATCGTCTACAGTTCTGTCAGTGGGGACAGCAGCAAATATTCGCCAACCCGGACTTTTTCTCCAATGTTCTATTTACCGATTAATGTTCCTTCTTAAACAAGGGACAGGTAAATACAAGGAACATGCATTATTGGTCCAGCGACAACCCACGATGCCTTAGACAGGTGGAACATCAGCATCAGTGGAGAGCCAACGTCTGGTGTGGGATGCTTGGTACAAGTAGTGGCACTTATTTCATCAATGGTAGTCTAAACGGCACAGCATATGCCAACTTTCTCAGACGAATTCTTCCTCCTCTTCTGGATGAAGTGGCGCTAACAACCAGAATGCTTATGTGGTATCAACACGATGAATTTCCTGCACATAATGCCTTGCATGCACGTCGTGTTCTAAACTGAAGGTATCCTGCCAGATGGATTGGTCGAGGAGAAACAATTACTTGGCCTGCTGCGTCTCCTGATTTAAACCCTCTGAACTTTTATCTTTGGGGATGCATTAAAGACGTTGTCTATCGCTATATTCCAACAACTCCAGAGGACGCGCAGGAACATATCGTGCTTGCTTGTAATTCTCTTCAGCAGGCAACACTGGAAGCAGTAATAATTCTTTCATTCAACAAGTGCACCAGTGTATCGGGGTCCAGGGTCACCACTTTGAGCACCTTTGAATGTTCTACTCCTGGGCAATGGTACAGGAGAGTCAAAGTCAATTCCTTGTTACGTTTTTCCTTGGTTTTCATTTGTTTTCTGACAACTCCAGCAAGTGGACGAGTTTGTGATTCCGGGCTCAAAGTCAATGTTGTGTTATGTAATTAATAACGTTGTGTTTCAGTGAATGGAATGGAAATGCCGTGTGGCTGTGGCCTCCTGCCAGGTAGACTGTTCGCCTGGTGCAAGTCTTTGGAGTTGACACAACTTCGGCGACTTGCGTGTCGATGGAGATGAAAAGATGATGATCGTACAACACAACTCCCAGTCCCTAAGCGGAGAAAATCTCCGACCCAGCCGGGAATCGAACGTGGGCCGTTAGGTATGACATTCCATCGCGCTGACCACTCTGCTACAATGGGTGGTCTTTCATTGATACATTTTTAAATAGGTCTTTAGGAGAGGAAATGAATTACGATATAAAAAATACAGTGTGTCATTTAAAAAATTCATACCAATGTTCATATCTTTGTAAAAAAACAAAGCTACAACGAAGGCAATCATGCTGATTGATGTCCCCCTGACAGCTAAAAAACATTTTGTAATTTGCATCTGGACAAAGTTATTTTGGGTGGTCAAGAAAAATGAGACACCATATACATATACATATATATATATATATATATATATATATATATATATATATATATATATATATATATATATATACAAGGGTGTCTCCTCTGAGGGTCGTCAGGTTGCATTTCCTCTGATGTTTTGGCAGATATTTGCAATCTCTTTTTTTTAGTGTGTAGCTGGAATCAGCCCAAACAAATATTACTCATCACATATTTCATGCATTGCACAGTGTCGACGTGAACCGCAGGTTCATTTCCACTGCAAACAAAATAATTTTTAAAGTAAAATTTTACTTCCCTATTCGATAGAGTGATCCCAAATTAGTCTAGTGCGATATTTTAATTTATTGAAATGTACTAACACTGACTGTTAAATATGGGCAGTTGAAGACAGGATGGGACATTAGACAGTGGAAGTTCTTTACGTTTTCTGCTCCTTTTAATGCTGATCTCTAAAGTGAATATCTCGCCAGACTAATTTGGAAGCACTCTATCGATCGCGCACATCAAATTGCACATTAAAAATGTTTGTGACGAGAAAAAAACCGAGGTGCTCTGTTGACACTGGGAAACGCTATATTTATTTAGGCTGACTCCAGCTACAGTTTGCAAAAACGACATTGAAAATATCTGCTGAAATATCCCTATATATATATATATATATACACTCCTGGAAATTGAAATAAGAACACCCTGAATTCATTGTCCCAGGAAGGGGAAACTTTATTGACACATTCCTGGGGTAAGATTCATCACATGATCACACTGACAGAACCACAGGCACATAGACACAGGCAAAAGAGCATGCACAATGTCGGCACTAGTACAGTGTATATCCACCTTTCGCAGCAATGCAGGCTGCTATTCTCCCATGGAGACGATCGTAGAGATGCTGGATGTAGTCCTGTGGAACGGCTTGCCATGCCATTTCCACCTGGCGCCTCAGTTGGACCAGCGTTCGTGCTGGACGTGCAGACCGCGTGAGACGACGCTTCATCCAGTCCCAAACATGCTCAATGGGGGACAGATCCGGAGATCTTGCTGGCCAGGGTAGTTGACTTACACCTTCTAGAGCACGTTGGGTGGCACGGGATACATGCGGACGTGCATTGTCCTGTTGGAACAGCAAGTTCCCTTGCCGGTCTAGGAATGGTAGAACGATGGGTTCGATGACGGTTTGGATGTACCGTGCACTATTCAGTGTCCCCTCGACGGTCACCAGTGGTGTACGGCCAGTGTAGGAGATCGCTCCCCACACCATGATGCCGGGTGTTGGCCCTGTGTGCCTCGGTCGTATGCAGTCCTGATTGTGGCGCTCACCTGCACGGCGCCAAACACGCAGACGACCATCATTGGCACCAAGGCAGAAGCGACTCTCATCGCTGAAGACGACACGTCTCCATTCGTCCCTCCATTCACGCCTGTCGCGACACCACTGGAGGCGGGCTGCACGATGTTGGGGCGTGAGCGGAAGACGGCCTAACGGTGTGCGGGACCGTAGCCCAGCTTCATGGAGATGGTTGCGAATGGTCCTCGCCAATACCCTAGGAGCAACAGTGTCCCTAATTTGCTGGGAAGTGGCGGTGCGGTCCCCTACGGCACTGCGTAGGATCCTACGGTCTTGGCGTGCATCCGTGCGTCGCTGCGGTCCGGTCCCAGGTCGACGGGCACGTGCACCTTCCGCCGACCACTGGCGACAACATCGATGTACTGTGGAGACCTCACGCCCCACGTGTTGAGCAATTCGGCGGTACGTCCACCCGGCCTCCCGCATGCCCACTATATGCCCTCGCTCAAAGTCCGTCAACTGCACATACGGTTCACGTCCACGCTGTCGCGGCATGCTACCAGTGTTGAAGACTGCGATGGAGCTCCGTATGCCACGGCAAACTGGCTGACACTGACGGCGGCGGTGCACAAATGCTGCGCAGCTAGCGCCATTCGACGGCCAACACCGCGGTTCCTGGTGTGTCCACTGTGCTGTGCGTGTGATCATTGCTTGTACAGCCCTCTCGCAGTGTCCGGAACAAGTATGGTGGGTCTGACACACCGGTGTCAATGTGTTCTTTTTTCCATTTCCAGGAGTGTATATATATATATATATACAGGGCTATTACAAATGATGGAAGCGATTTCATAAATTCACTGTCGCTCCATTCATTGACATATGGTCACGACACACTACAGATACGTAGAAAAACTCATAAAGTTTTATTCGGCTGAAGCCGCACTTCAGGTTTCTGCCGCCAGAGCGCTCGAGAGCGCAGTGAGACAAAATGGCGACAGGAGCCGAGAAAGCGTATGTAGTGCTTGAAATGCACTCACATCAGTCAGTCATAACAGTGCAACGACACTTCAGGACGAAGTTCAACAAAGATCCACCAACTGCTAACTGCATTCGGCGATGGTATGTGCAGTTTAAAGCTTCTGGATGCCTCTGTAAGGGGAAATCAACGGGTCGGCCTGCAGTGAGCGAAGAAACGGTTGAACGCGTGCGGGCAAGTTTCACGCGTACCCCGCGGAAGTCGACGAATAAAGCAAGCAGGGAGCTAAACGTACCACAGCCGACGGTTTGGAAAATCTTACGGAAAAGGCTAAAGCAGAAGCCTTACCGTTTACAATTGCTACAAGCCCTGACACCCGATGACGAAGTCAAACGCTTTGAATTTTCGGCGCGGTTGCAACAGCTCATGGAAGAGGATACGTTCAGTGCGAAACTTGTTTTCAGTGATGAAGCAACATTTTTTCTTAATGGTGAAGTGAACAGACACAATGTGCGAATCTGGGCGGTAGAGAATCCTCATGTATTCGTGCAGCAAATTCGCAATTCACCAAAAGTTAACGTGTTTGTGCAATCTCACAGTTTAAAGTTTACGGCCCCTTTTTCTTTTGCGAAAAAAACGTTACAGGACACATGTATCTGGACATGCTGGAAAATTGGCTGATGCCACAACTGGAGACCGACAGCGCCGACTTCATCTTTCAACAGGATGGTGCTCCACCGCACTTCCATCATGATGTTCGGCATTTCTTAAACAGGAGATTGGAAAACCGATGGATCGGTCGTGGTGGAGATCATGATCAGCAATTCATGTCATGGCCTCCACGCTCTCCCGACTTAACCCCATGCGATTTCTTTCTGTGGGGTTATGTGAAAGATTTGGTGTTTAAACCTCCTCTACCAAGAAACGTGCCAGAACTGCGAGCTCGCATCAACGATGCTTTCGAACTCATTGATGGGGACATGCTGCACCGAGTGTGGGAGGAACTTGATTATCGGCTTGATGTCTGCCGAATCACTAAAGGGGCACATGTCGAACATTTGTGAATGCCTAAAAAAACTATTTGAGTTTTTGTATGTGTGTGCAAAGCACTGTGAAAATACCTCAAATAATAAAGTTATTGTAGAGCTGTGAAATCGCTTCAATCATTTGTAATAACCCTGTATATATTCTAACTCTAGTTTCCAAATGTTTAGGGTTCAGGATGTTATCTATAGTGTTTTCAAAATATTTTTTGTTGACTCGCAAGCTCTATGTCAAGCTGAAGTCTTCTGTATATAAATTTCATTTCCTCAAACTAGGCTGTTTCTTCATTTTGTTGCTCTCATTGCACTTAACTTTATACTTCACCTATTACTTTAAAAATTTAATTCCTGCACATTCAAGAATTTTTTTCACTTCAAGCCATGAATTTTACATTTGTACTGATCTTTCTTGTAACAATTAGAAAAAAATCTGATGTTTCACAAGTCACCAAATGTGGATCACTTTCATCATTGTTAGTCACGCCTACTGAACACTGATTTTCGATAAGACATGCACTGTTTTCACCTGTTTCTTCTCTGGCTGCTCTTTTCTTCAGCCAATTCATCAAATCCATGATGCAAAATAAAAATACAATATAAAAGTAAAGTTACTTATTCTTTAATCATCACATGGGTCACTTTGCAAATGAAGGTATTAATGCCACTTCTGGCCGCCAACGAAAGTGGAATTAACACTAGTGTCGCTTTAGTGTTTCACAAATACCGATCGAATACCATTTGTGTGTCCAATGAAAATGGAGCTAACACTTGTGCTGCAAGTTTAACTCCAGTGTAGCTGTAGCCTGCAGCCATTGGAAAACACATGTTACCTTACATTCAGTTAATTTCGTGATTGTTGATGGCAAAAAAATTATGTTGACATGGTTTCGGATGAATATTTCCAGTAAGTCATTCCCACCCATTTTCATCCAACTAAAGCATTGGGAGTAATAATATGTTCAGAATGGGGACACTTATAGTATCGAGTTCCGCAGGACTTGACTTTTGGACTAATTACCTTTTTCCTTTACATTAATAACCTGCTACTGTCTTTAAATAATAAGGTAAAAATAGTAGCATTTGCTTTCGATACGAGCAATTGATCAAGGGGTTTAGCTCCACAGCTCTGGTTACATCTGAAACAACAAATGTGTCTGGGCGAGAAATGAGGAAAACATTTAGGAGCAGCAGCGAAAGAATGAAAATTTGACTTTATCTAAAGTCGTTTCCGCACTAAATAAAAGATTTTGTTGAACTGAAACGATGCCTACCAATGCTGAAAACTTAATAGTAAGTAAATGCACGTTATAAGACCTGTTGAGCTGCAGGTTGTACGCAACTTTGAAACCTACATAATATCTTCCTCTAGTTTTATTTTTTTAGACAGTTGACTACGTCCAAAGTGATATAAAATCTCCATCAATCAAAAGACTATAACTGCTGTTCATACTACAAATAAATAGAGAAAACTAACGGTATCAGAACGCCGATAGTGAAACAAAACATTATGTTTTCATGTGTTCACCTTTAAAAAAGGACTATTTTACGAATAGTTTTGAATCCGTCAATCGATCGAGATGATTCTAATTTATGTTTGTTCTAAATAATAAAATTTCGACACTTCTTCTGAGACAGAAGCTACAAAAGCGTTTAGATGTTTGGGTACAATGTTCTTCAATTTTTTTTTTTTGTAGTATTGATGAAAAATTTCTGACGTGAATAATGTAATCGAATGTAACCACGATCAACCATGAAGTTCTATGGAAATTCGGGGAAGCTTCTGTTTTGTAGCATCTTTGTATTGTTTCCGTGTGTTTGTAATTATTGAAAGTTGTTGATTGGTGCTTAGTTTGAGTGTAGCGTCTGACGTATGTGAAGTGTTGTTGGAGGAGAAATCGAACGCAGTTCTGGAGAAATAAATGCGTCGGAGTAAATTTTGCGGCAAAGGCGTAATAAATATGTGATCTACAGAAGTTTGAAATTAAATGTAGTCACGTCAATGTTGAACGATGTCAGAGTCGTACGGTAATTATTACATTAATTATACTGTAACAAACAAATGTCATTACTTCGTGTAATTAGGCGATGTTTTTCATTTGTCATGGCTCTGCATGGTTGGGTAAGGGAAACAGATAGCGTTGTTTCTACGTTTACTGACAACACTTTACCTTTTTCCTTTTTGTGTGAATGTTAATACGAAAAATGAAAATTACTTTTTTTGTTAGATTGAGCACGCAATACCTATGGATTTTTAAAAAAAATTATGTTATAAACGAACGTTGACGGTGTTTACGTTTCAGCCTTAGAGTTGAGTAGCATCGGGCTTTGAGTGTGAGATAATGCACAAATTTCGCGATTTATTTGTGTTGACCATTATTGTATTTGTTTGATGAATGTTTATATTGTCTGAGGGGATAACATTCGTCACGTAAAGTAAGACTGAGAGCTGTATAACAATGCTAATGTTTTACACTTGCATATGTTGTGCCTGTTACTAAGTTCTGGAAAAAAATTTACTACCAATATGCTTTCAAAATGAAAGAGACATTTTCACCTGTAGGTGATCCAGTATTGCATATTCCATTAATATACCACTAAGCCCTGGTTACTTATTAAAATTGATTTTTATTTCAGATTTCCTGTTTAAATTTTTAGTTATTGGCAGTGCTGGTTCAGGAAAATCGTGTTTATTGCACCAGTTCATAGAATGTAAATGTAAGTATTCATAAATAACTATACTAATGTGTGTGTGTTTTGGAGAAAATTTTACTATCGGGTATCTTTTTTTTTTTAAAAAAAAATCATGTTTGTAGAAACCCTAGTAGTCCACATACAACTAAAATATAAGTAGCTCTATTTCTAAAGCACATTATTTTGTGTATATAATGGATGAAGTGACAAGTACAGACAATAAATATTCATTTCTGCAGTATAAAATTACCATGTTGTGCTACTGATGGATATTTTTCTTGTAAGTACATTGTCAGGATGCCTCTTACATTCTCCCAGGCCAACCATTTGGCTCGAATGAGTGTGTGTACCCTGCCTCTCCCCTATAAATGTTGATTGTGATGACAGACTGATCTGTTGTGTAGCTGGAGGTCTGGGTTAGAGTGAAACGTGGCAATTTGGTTGAGAGCTAATAAAGTGAACTAATGTGAATATGAAATATAGGTTGTGGTAATAGATTGAACTGCGCCATGGTCAGAGGTGTATGTTTGTTCCCTAGAAAACTAATTTTCATCACAAATATGTAACACTACAATTCATAAAATTGGTGTTACATGGTAGGCAAATCTTCAGGTACTGTTTTGGTGCATATTATGGGTGAGGGGAGGGGGACCTCACTATAAACTCTTACGCTCAATTTCTGTTCAATGTAGGATGTTTCATACAGTGAACACACAAATGCTGCCATCAAAGTGACTGATATCTAGATATTATTTAGGATTAACAAATGCTTGCAGGTTTGTTAGAGAGTTGTCAGGCCTTCTAGTGTCTTGTCGTAAATGGGTCTAATACACTGGTATAGAAATATTTCATTATCTTAACAATTTGTTGATATTAATATGTCCTTTATAAATATCAATTTATATATCAGAAAGTATAGCTTGAATATTATCATTGTAATTTTCAAAGGTTTTCAATTAAAAAGTTTGTTTCAGTGTGGTCATTGAAAACTTTTTTGAATAAATTGCCTTGTTTCCTGTAACATGTAATATCATACGTCTGCTTTAAGTCATGGTCAAAAGGCAGACCACTCATCAGAATCCAATATGCACAAAATATCCTCCGCAGCACGGATTTTAGTTATTCTCATGACACCATATTTGTTGGCTTTGCCAATTTCTAATGAAAATGTCCCTACAACTCAAATTGCACTACAGATCACACTGTCACAGCAAACTGCAGTGCACAGAAATGATATAGAAGCAAAATAAAAATGTTTAGTGGTATCTTCTGTCTGTTTGTGCATGTCACCACATGCCACATTAACAAGGCAGTGCTTGGTATCAGTAGGTTCAACCCACACATTTTTACGTTGCATAACAAAACTGCCTTTTAAAGTGGTATGTAACCCATTAATGCTGTCTCTCTTTTTCTAGTATCAAGTAACTTCAAAGAGCCAGTCATCGCCACTTGGCATTCTCGTCCCCTCTGTGCCACCCTCCTCCGTGTTTTCAGGTGCATAAAATAACTTTTTTAAAGTATCTGCAAAAGCAACCAAATGAAAACAGTGGGGCATAGGATATATATCTGGGAGAAATGAAACTCAGATGCCAATCTAATTTTAATATGGATTTTTGTTGTCACCAAAATAAACAAATTCCACGACAGTTCTTAATGCAGGACAGTATTCAATTCAGATGCTCATCTTCATTATTGAAAACAATTCCACTGGTCAGTATTCGCCTCACCCCCTTAAAAACATGCTGGTAACTTTGGACCAGTATAGATGGTGCAGTACTGGTACCAGGCAATTATTTAACCCACCACCCCATACGTAAGTCATGGCAGCGAAATGGTTTGTATGTGCCAGTCTGTAGTATGCAATCATTTCAGTAAGGTGGAGACATGATAGATCAGTAAAGAGGACTATCAAGTTTTCCCTGTAGGTCTCAACATTGGTTCTGAAAACAACAGTTGTGTGAAACTCATCTCGCTCTGTTCGTCCACGAGACCCAGGAAGCAGTAGGTACCAGCACCCAGGTGGATGCTTGACTTCTGTAAGGTACCGGATACAGTCCCGCACTGGCTAATGAACAAAATACAAGTGTACTGAATACCAGACCAAATGTATGATTGGACTGAAGAGTTTCTAGCGAACAGAACCCAGCATGCCATTCTCCAGGGAGAGGTGACTTCAGGCGTATCTGAGGGGGGGGGGGGGGGGGAGGGTTTATAGGTCCATAATTTCCACAATAAAATATATATGAGTTAACATCAGAAGTTCCAGGAGGCTCTTCGCAAACGATGCTGTTATGTACAGAACGATCATAATGCTAGAAAATTGTAATAAAATTCAGAAAGACCTGCAGAGGAATGTAAGTTATTGCATATACATAGATAGAAAGACCTATTACCGTATGATAATGCAATTGCAGATAAATTGCTGGAAGCAATTATATCTATAAAATGCCCAGGAGTATGCATATCGAGCGATTTAAAGTGGAACAACCACTTAAAAATTATTGCAGAAAAGGCAGATGCCAGACTGAAACTCACTGGAAGAATCTTCATGAAAATGTAGTCTACCACCAAAGAAGGTAGTTTACAAAACCATCATTTAACCAGTACTTGAATAATACTCGTTAGTATTAGGATCCGTACCAGATAGGATTGATAGAGGAAATACAAAAGATCTGAAGAAGTACAGTGTGTCTCGTGACAGATTAAGTTAGTGAGCATGAAAGTACCATGAAGATGATCAACCAACTCCAGTGGCAGATGCTAAGAGAGAGTCAATGCATGGTTTGCCGCTACAGTTCTGAGAGCATAAATTCTTAGAAGAGCCATCAAATATAATTCTTCCTCCTATGTATATCTCACAAAAAGACCATGAAAATAAGAGATTGGAGCCCAGATGAAGTCTTACCAGCAATCGTTCTTCCAGCTAACCATTCTCGAATGGAACAAGAATGGGGGGAGGGGGGATGACAGTGGTATACAATAATAATAATAATAATAATAATAATAATATTTTATTCTCGTTAAGCTGCTAACCATTCTCGAATGGAACAAGAATGGGGGGGGGGGGAGGGGGGATGACAGTGGTATACAATAATAATAATAATAATATTTTATTCTCGTTAAGCTTACAGAAGCAATAGACAATGTCAAATTAGAAAATATAAACAAAATTACTTGCAGGAGTTATAAGTACAATATTGCAGTAGTTTTATAAATAGTCAATAGACAGGAGATACAATATATAAAGTGAGGTAGTACAACCAAATCAATCAGAATGTACCAGTACAAAAAACAGGAAAAAGTCAGAATACAGAATACCAAGACAGGAAAACATATTATATACAAAGAAATATTACATCAGATTATAATAAATGCCCTTTGCAACTGTGCAGAGAAAAACAGATTAATGCTTATTACTAGCTACTAACAAATAGGTAACTAGAACTGCTAATGAAATAATTAATATAGTATATCGGGAGCAGCCAAACTTTATAATATTATTTGTTTTTGACTGCAATCAAGAAATTCATCAAGGGAATAAAAAGGATGCTCGACCAGCCACTCCTACAGTTTTGGCTTTATCTTTTCAATAGGACAATCGAATTTGCAAAGAGAAAATTTATTGCAACATTTGGAACCTATTACATGATAGCTTTTTAAAGACTTAGTTAAACGTTGAAAAGGTACATTGATGTGTTTCCTGTTTCTCGTATTATACAAATGTATATTTTCTTTTAATTGCTGGTTTGGTAAATTGTTCATGGTATGTGAAACATACCAGAATAAGTGATAATTCTTACAACTTTTTTTTTTTTTTTTTTTTTGCAGTAGAAGAATATCATGTACATGGCTACAGTTTCCCCATAATAGTAAACCATAAGAAATAATGCTCTGAAAGAAGGCAAAATATGCTGATCTGATACACAACCTTTTAACCTTCTCAACAAATAGGTTACTCTAGAAAGCCTAGCAGATATATAGTTTATATGGTAATTCGAATTAAGTTTACTACATACCAAGAAATTTAACATTATTTGAAACATTCAGAAATAAGGTATCTCTTGAGCTGAAAAACATGAACTGTGTTTTATTTTCATTTAATAAAAAACCGTTTCCTCTGAACCATTTTGATGCTTCACTGATGGTATTTTCTGTTATATTTTTTAACAATTCCATGTCAGGGTCATTGTTGATAAAGGTTGTATCGTCAGCATATAAGATTGAATGGGAACTTACATTAGATGGTAAATCATTAATCATAATCAGAAAAAGCAGTGGGCCAAGCACCGAGCCCTGGGGCACACCACACAGGACATCGGCTACATTGGATCTATCTTCATTAATACAAACAATCTGTTTACGGTGCTCCAAAAAAGACCTAAGAATACACAATCCACTGTTTTGAATACCTAAAATCTTTAATTTATGCAGAAGTAACTTTTGGTTCACGCAATCAAATGCTTTACTCAGATCACAAAGGTGACCAGAGCAAACTCCTTATCTTCGAATACCTGGAGAACCTTTTTAACGAGCAAATCAATAGCGTGAGTGGTTGATCTATTTTTCCTAAAACCAAATTGCTCATTGGAAGTAATAGAATTATTATCTAGAAAGTTACACATTTGGTTGTACATAACAGTTTCTAATACTTTAGAAAAAACAGGAGTGAGGGATATGGGGTGGTAACCAGATGGACATTTTCCATCTCCTTTCTTATACACAGGAACAACTCTACATAACTTCAGTACATTGGGGAAAATTCCCTGTCTCAGCCACTTATTTATAACACAACTTAGAGGGCCGACAATGCATTCAATAACATTTTACAATATCTTACAGGATATGCCGTATATATCGGCACTGCTCGAAGACTTAAACTTATTTGCAATATTTAAAACCTCCTGCTGCGTCACTTCAGAGAACACAAAATTATGTCTGTCATGCCTAAACCCCAAATTACAATTTTCCATCATTTGAGCAGCAGTTTTTGCGGGTTTAATGATATTTTTCTGAATATCCCTAACTGACTGTATACAGAAATTGTTAAAATCATTTGCTGAGACAGCTACCTCTTTTGGTTTGTTATTTTTGGCGACTGAGTTTATTATATTCCAAGCTTTTTTACATTTATTTTCTGATGCCTCGATACTTATAGTGTTATGTTGTTTTTTTGCTTCAATAATAGCTGCCCTATATTTTTTCTTAGCTTCTGTAAAGAAAAATTTGGATTGATGAGTATTAATCTTTTTATTTGGATCAAAAAACAATGTAACTTTATTATTCTTTAAATTGGTTAATTCGGGAGTAAACCACTCTTTATTTCTCTTTTTGGTTTTAGATTCACTGGCGGTCACTTTAATTTTACATTTTCTTTGCGGAATAATCATTTCAAACAAAGTATTGAATATTGAAAAAAATTCTCAAAAACACAGTTAGCTGACAAATGTTCTGTTTGAGCAAACATTTCAAACCAATTGAAGGAACTAATCTGGGATCTAAAATTAAACAATTTTGTGTCATCTACCGGTCTTGTTACAAAAATACAAAGTACCCCGGCCACACACTGCAAGGTGGGTTACAGACTATAGATGTAGACATGACCGTGACATGCCTTGAATGAAGTTGTCTTATTTGTTGGTTATTAGCCATTCATTCATTCACACATTGTGTTCTGTAATAATGGGATGTGAATGAGTCATGTTGTACATTGACAGAAGCAACCATGGCTGGCTACTTTTGTAAAGCATACTGACAACAAATTTTACATAATGTACTCAAACTTATGATGCTAAGTTCATCCTAAATTCATTCTTGTTATTAACCACAAACAACTTATGAAATACGTGTGTTGGCATGTAAATGTAAGAATCCTTAGGTCCCTCAAAAGGCTCCTATCAATTTAGCCTTCCCAACTTGTCTACAAGGAATGGCATGTCACTCACAGCCATTAAACACTGAATGTGAACAGTGGTTATAAAAAATCCTAACTGACGAGGACAAGAGACAAGTTTCGTGCCTTATCAATGACAAGTGGTTGCAAACCCAACAGTAATTACTTCTGCCAGTGAATGCAGGTCCATCTCTACTACTTTACAGAAGCCTATAAAGCTGAACATAAATGAATGTAACATATTGCACAAACATAGGAAAATAAATTCACTACTGTACAGCTACATTATTGATGGTAAACAGCTGGAGACAGTGTCTGCCATAAATTATCCACACGGGACTATCCGAAGTGACCTTAAGTGTAATGAGCATATAGTTTTGTGAATTTCTGCGAATTTGTTTTATTCATCTCATAACTTAAATTTGCAATCCATCTAGTTTGCACACAGGAGACATGTGAAACATTTATGTTACAGTTACAATGATTTTTACATTAATAAATAATAGCACTACAATAAATAATAACACTGTAAGGATATTACTTGGAGTATGTAACACATTGTATCCAGCTCAAATTTTTAGTTTGTCTCGCATGTATTCATCCACTGAGTAATAACACTTCAGTGTCAGTACCTCATATAGCTTTCTTTTAAGTGAACCTAAATTCATCTGCATCAACTGGTTCCCTTTTAATTTATTACATATTTTCATTTCCATGTATTGAGGTCCCTGGGCATATAGTCTGAGACGGTGGGTGGGGAGCTTCAAATTTTCTTTGTTTCTGGTATCATGTGAATGGACAAAATGGTTTCCCTCGAATACTTCATATCTGGAGTACAAAAATATAATAATCTCATATATGTATAAGGATGACAGAGTTAATATTTTAAGTTTTCTAAATAATGGTCATCATGTTTCTTTGTGATTTGTTGTGGTGCATATATTTTGAATGATTTTTTTTCTGTATTTTTAGTATCCGCACTATGTTTGTTGAGTTACCCCAAAAAATAATACCATACCTAATAATGGATTCGAAGTAGCTTGTATATGCTACTTTTAATGTGTCCATGTCAGTTGCAGTTGATAATATTTGCATTGCAAATGCAAAGCTGCTCAGTTTGTTTGCTAGGTATTCAGTGTGTACCTACCTGCCAGCTCAAATTTTTATCTACATTTAAACCTAAGAATTTGGCTGAGTCAACTTCTTCTATATCTTGGTTGTTGTGTACAGTCGTAATCTGCTCGCATTTTGACTGCTTGGTTTTGAAATGCATCATGTGAGTCTTAGATGTGTTTAGTTCAACCTGTTTAGCTGAAACCAAGTTTCTAAGGTACTGATCACAGATTTGGGAATTTTTTCCAAATCCTGATCTTCATCTATGACAGAAACAGTGGGAAAAGCAGACACCAGACTCGGATTCATTGGAAGAATCTTAAGGAAATGTAACTCAGCCATGAAAGAAGTGGCTTACAAGGCACTCGTTCGCCCAATTCTTAGTATTGTTCATCTATCTGGGATCCCTATCGGGTACGACTGAAAGAGGAGATAGAGAAGATCCAACGAAGAGTAGCACGTTTCGTCATGGGATCATTTAGCTGATGAGAAAGCATTACAGAGATGCTAAACAAACTCCACTGGCAGACATTACAAGAGAGGCATTGTGCATCACAATGAGAGTTACTGTTGAAACTTCGGGACCGTACTTTTCAAGACGAGTCAAACAGCACATTACTTCCTCCCATATATGTCTCGTGTATTGGTCACGAGGAGAAAATTCGAGAAACTAGAGCCAATACAGAGGCTTTCTGAAAATCATTCTTCCCACGCACTATTCACGAGTGGAACAGGGTTGAGTGGATCAGATAGTGGTACCGAAAGTACCCTCTGCCACACACCATTAGGTGGCTTGCGGAGTATAATGCAGATGTAGATGTCATAATTGGGCCAGACAGCACAGAAATTGGGAAGTTGCTGACTGGAGGAATATAATGGGATCCTACCAGTCACAATTTTGTGCCTTGTAAAATGTTGGAAGATTTTGATTGCACTGCAGTGACAGCCCAATGATACAGTTAACCTGCAGTGCATTAATTGTGTTATGGTTTTCCTCAAATGACGACTAGGTTGGTCACAGTGTTGTGCTTTCTATAACATCTTCACGATTAGTATGCTGCAGATATTTCTTTCTTCCAAGATAACTACTGGGTCCACAGGGCTGCACAAATAGCTTCCTGGTTTGACAAACATTCAGGTTCTGTGTTGTACCTCGACTGGCCCACTAAATCTTCCATTCCTAATACTGTAGAAAATGTTTGGTGCTATTTGGAACAACAAGTGAAAGATAGAAACCAACATCCGTGCAATGAGGTACCTCTGTGGGATGTAATCATCAATGACTGGATTCAGTTAGATATTCCATACTCGAGTAAACTTGAGGACTCTGTTCTTCGCCAAATTAAGACTAGAAGTGATGCTACATGGCATTAGTATGATTTCTCTTGTGGGGTGACCACTTTTTGGTCTAGTTTGCTAATTTCATTAATGTCCAGCAGCAGGCTATTAAACTTTCAGAAAATTTTACATACAGTAAATGTGTGCAATTTAGCCCATATCTCCCACAAGTGCTGCAGACACATACTGTACTGGAAAGTGAGAAGTATGTTAAGATCAGTAAGAAAGTTCTGCACTTCCAATATATTATTATTATTATTATTATTATTATTCAAAATAATTCATTACTCTCAGTACTACTCATTAAATCTCTCACTTTTTGTTTGTTTCTTTCTTTTCCTTGTTTATAACTGCTTGCAGATAGGCACATGCATCACCACGAGACACTTCATGTGTCTGAAATTAGGTGCTTTCAGCTGATGACTCGTCACTCGTGAGATTTGGTTCGGAGAGGAGGGGAAGGGGGGAGCAGAGCATCAGGGAGAGTCGTCAAGAACTGTGAAGCTTATTGTTCCTAAATAAGTCGATACAAATGTTTGACAGAGGCTTTGAGAGAACTGTGTGTTGGAGTTGAATCTTCAGAAAATGTTAAGTGTCTCAGCATCTTGAAGCAGGAATTTCTTTACATGCCAGTCTATCAAAACCGGATTTAGTAGCCTGTATTAGTCGGTGACATTTATTAATAATATTTTAACAAATTACGTATTTGAAGATGTTTATAAATTTTGCATAGATTTAGGCATGTGGGACCACTCTGCATTATTCATTGAACTACCAAAAATTAGCAAAGAAATTTCATGTAACAAAAGCCATATGAAAAAGAACTTTGCTGAAAAAAATTCAGCTATATTTATTAATAAGTTAAGAGAGGATGAATTGCCTTACAACAGCTGTGTTTCAAGTAGTAATACCTTTGCAAATTTTTAAGTAGCTGTCTTGAAATCTTTAATGATACTTACTTCTCCACTTAGAACCACATGCAACAAAATGACTAATAAACTTAAATGGATAATTTAGGGTTTAACAATTTCTGTTACCAGGAAGAGGCAATTCCACAATGAACTAAAATATAATAAAAACAGACATTTTACTGAGTATGTTTGACATTTTAATCCCATATTTAAAAAAAAGTTATGAAGGTAGCCAAACAAATGGCAAACAGTGACTTCATTGTATAATATAAAAATAAGACAAAAGCAGTGTGGTCTGTTGTCAGATCTTAGTTAGGTATAATGAAATATCAAGTATTAAAGCAGATGGTAGCCTTATTGTAAACCCAGCTCAAATATCAGAGTGTGAATTTTTCATAAAGGTGGCAAGTCAGAGGCCGATACATCAGAGTAAAGTAAATCCCTTTCTACTCCACCAAGAAGCTAAATATGTCACGGATTTTTAAAAAAGTCACAATAAAGGATGTGAAAAATGTTATATTATCATTAAAAAATAAAAACTCTTCTGGGTGGGATGGCATACCCACTAAAGGGATTAAAACAGTGTGTAACATACTAGCACCTCTCCAAACTAAAATAATCAATATTTTGAGCGGGGATGCTTTCCTGATGTGACGAAGTATGCCAAAGACAGACCTCTATTCAAGAAAGAGTTGCGGGAAGGCATGAGAAACTGTCGCCCTATTTGTACTCTTCCAGTCCTGTTGAACATGTTAAAGTAGTTGCAAACCAGATCAAAAATTGTATTGTAAAAAATATAATTATAAGTAACTAACTTGGATTTCAACCAGGAAAAAACACTATGGATGCAGTGAATAACTTTTCATTAAAGTTATGCAAATGATTGGAGCGGGGGAGTAAAGTTCCTGGTATCTTATGTGGTCTTACAAAAGTGTTTGACTCTGTGAACCATGCCATGCCTATATACAAATTAGATAAATATGGGATTAAGGGCAACTTGCACAACAGAAAACATAGGGTAGCTATCGCTTCAAGTGCAGTGAATTACTATTGTAAATTATGTACAGTATCACAAGATATGCCTCAATGCCCCATTTTGGGCAATCCTGTTCCTATTCTGTGTAAACATTTTACCCAAATATGTAAATACCCCATCAGTTCTGTTTGAAGATAATATTTCTGTTTTAATTGAAGATGACGATGCAGAAAAAGTTCCGAGCTGCATTGTAACCACCCTGGATACATTAGGAAACTGGTTCCAGTTAAATGGGTTGAAACTGAACATTGCAAAAACCCATTCGGTACATTTCAAAACCAAACATTTGAAATGGGTCAAACTTAAAATGCGACATAACAATCAACTTGTGGAAGTAGTTGACACGATCAGATTTCTTAGACTAAATGTGGACAAGAACTTAAGCTGGAATGCACATATTGACTTCCTGTCAAATAACTGAAGCAGTTTTGCATTTGCGATGCAAATACTAGTGAATTCCTTTGACTTGAGTACACAAAAAATAGCATATCATAGTTATTTTGAATCTGTCATTAGATATGGTATAATTTTCTGGAGAAGTTCAAATAGTGTACCTCAAGTACTGAAAGTGCAAAAGACAATTATAAGATACATGTGTACTGCACAACAAATAGTATCTTGTCGCCCACTATTTCGGAAACTACAAATCCTAACTGTTTCCACGGTATACATGTATGAAATTGTAATCTTCCTACACATCAGACAAAAATTATTTGAGGAGAATCATTTTAACCACACATGTAACACAAGTTATAAAAATAATTTTATGCTATCCATGCACCAGTTGAAATTATACACACAGACTCCACAGGATATGGGGATGACGATTTTGTTAACATCAGCTGTTCTATGTTTATGGTGAAATTTTACCATGGCTTTGACATACCTCCTGTACCTGAATCAAATGATTTAGACTATGTACATTATGAGATTAATAAACCACAATTCACAATACTGTTCCAATTGCTGGTATTTGTTACGATATCCACAAAGGAAAAAAAAAATCTTTCTTACTCTGTTGTCTTGCAGCATGCTGTGAATTACACAGACGAGTCGATGAATCCCTTTAATTATTAGTATGGTACACACCAATCCTCTTCCATCCTTCTATGTTGTCACTCGTGGAACACTTTTGTGTGGCTCTCCTTATGCTCACTTTGGCTTCATATAGTTTTTGTTTCTCAACAAGGCTTTGGTTACTTTTAAATCTATGGTGAAGCTATCTGTGCTTTTGGAGAAACTTTCTAAGATGGTTATTAAATCGTAAAAAGTCGTTTCAAACCCCCACAAGTTCGCTCATAGCATGCTTGTAAGGCTTATTATACAATACTCTTGAATTTTATTCATTTGTACTTAACATTTTCACTCTCTCAGATGGATGTGTGATGTTAACTGCTCAGGTAATCTGTATTCTGTTTTTTGTGCCAGAAATATTTTTTACCCTTAAAATTTCCATTTCCATTTACCAAAGATGCTGTAACAGCCTTATGACTGGTTCCGTGCTCTGCAGTAGCGGAGTCAAAAAGTTTGGTCGTCTGATAAATGGCCCAAAGTAATTTTGATATACAACTTATAGGTCAAATATCAAATGAATACAAAATCTTAAACATTTCTGTGAAACAGCAGGTGTGTAATTCAGAATAGATTAAAAATCAGCTAACCAGTTGCAATTAAAGATTTATTATACCTTGACCATAGTTTCAATATTTGTTAAAATATCTTTCTTCAGAAGGCCAACTGCAGTTGGCCGTAGTCCCTTAGATATAGTACATGTAACTTAAGCAAATATTTTATCTGGGGATGCCTATTGCATCATGTGATGTAAGAAGGCCAATACTTCTGATGAAGGTATTTTTACAAATATCGGAACCATTGTTGTTGTTGTTGTTGTCGTCGTCGTCGTCGTCGTCGTCGTCGTCTTCAGTCCTGAGACTGGTTTGATGCAGCTCTCCATGCTACTCTATGCTGTGCAAGCTTCTTCATCTCCCAGTACTTACTGCAACCTACATCCTTCTGAATCTGCTTAGTGTATTGATCTCTTGGTCTCCCTCTACGATTTTTACCCTCCACGCTGCCCTCCAATACTAACTAAATTGGTGATCCCTTGCTGCCTCAGAATATGTCCTACCAACCGGTCCCTTCTTCTTTTCAAGTTGTGCCACAAGCTCCTATTCTCCCCAATTCTATTCAATACCTCCTCATTAGTTATGTGATCTACCCATCTAATCTTCAGCATTCTTCTGTAGCACCACATTTCGAAAGCTTCTATTCTCTTCTTGTCCAAACTATTTATAGTCCATGTTTCACTTCCATACATGGCTACATACAAATACTTTCGGAAACGACTTCCTGACACTTAAATCTATACTCGATGTTAACAAATTTCTCTTCTTCAGAAACGCTTTCCTTGCCATTGCCAGTCTACATTTTATATCCTCTCTACTTCGACCATCATCAGTTATTTTGCTCCCCAAATAGCAAAACTCCTTTACTACTTTAAGTGTCTCATTTCCTAATCTAATTCCCTCAGCATCACCCGACTAAATTCAACTACATTCCATTATCTTCGTTTTGCTTTTGTTGATGTTCATCTTGTATCCTCCTTTCAAGACACTGTCCATTCCGTTCAACTGCTCTTCCAAGTCTTTCGCTGTCTCTGACAGAATTACAATGTCATCGGCAAACCTGAAAGTTTTTATTTCTTCTCCATGGACTTTAATACGTACTCCGAATTTTTCTTTTGTTTCCTTTACTGCTTGCTCAATATACAGATTGAACAACATCGGGGACAGGCTACAACCCTATCTCACTCCCTTCCCACCGCTGCTTCCCTTTCATGCCTCTTGACTCTTATAACTGCCATCTGGTTTCTGTACAAATTGTAAATAGCCTTTTGCTCCCTGTATTTTACCCCTGCCACCTTTAGAATTTGAAAGAGAGTATTCCAGTCAACATTGTCAAAAGCTTTCTCTAAGTCTACAAATGCTAGAAATGTAGGTTTGCCTTTCCTTAATCTATTTTCTAACATAAGTCGTAGGGTCAGTATTGCCTCACGTGTTCCAACATTTCTGCGGAATCCAAGCTGATCTTCACCAAGGTCGGCTTCTACCAGTTTTTCCATTCGTCTGTAAAGAATTCGCGTTAGTATTTTGCAGCTGTGACTTATTAAACTGATTGTTCGGTAATTTTCACATCTGTCAACACCTGCTTTCTTTGGGATTGGAATTATTATATTCTTCTTGAAGTCTGAGGGTATTCCGCCTGTCTCATACATCTTGCTCACCAGATGGTAGAGTTTTGTCAGGACTGGCTCTCCCAAGGCCACCAGTAGTTCCAATGGAATTTTGTCTACTCCAGGGGCCTTGTTTTGACTCAGGTCTTTCAGTGCTCTGTCAAACTCTTCACGCAGTATCATATCTCCCATTTCAACTTCATCTACATCCTCTTCCATTTCCATAATATTGTCCTCAAGTACATCGCCCTTGTATAGACCCTCTATATACTCCTTCCACCTTTCTGCTTTCCCTTTGCTTAGAACTGGGTTTCCATCTGAGCTCTTGATATTCATACAAGTGGCTCTCTTTTCTCCAAAGGTATCTTTAATTTTCCTGTAGGCAGTATCTCTCTTACCCCTAGTGAGATAAGCCTCTACATCCTTCCATTTGTCCTCTAGCCATCCCTGCTTAGCCATTTTGCACTTCCTGTCAATCTCATTTTTGAGACGTTTGTATTCTCTTTTGCCTGATTCATTTACTGCGTTTTTATATTTTCTCCTTTCATCAATTAAATTCAATATTTCTTCTGTTACCCAAGGATTTCTACCAGCCCTCGTCTTTTTACCTACTTGATCCTCTGCTGCCTTCACTACTTCATCCCTCAGAGCTACCCATTCTTCTTCTACTGTATTTCTTTCCCCCATTCCTGTCAATTGTTCCCTTATGCTCTTCCTGAAACTCTGTACAACCTCTGGTTTAGTCAGTTTATCCAGGTCCCATCTCCTTAAATTCCCACCTTTTTGCAGTTTCTTCAGTTTTAATCTACAGTTCATAACCAATAGATTGTGGTCAGAGTCCACATCTGCCACTGGAAATGTCTTACTATTTAAAAGCTGGTTCCTACATCTCTGTCTTACCATAATATAATCTATCTGATACCTTCTAGTCAGGATTCTTCCATGTATAAAACCTTCTTTTACGATTCTTGAACAAAGTGTTAGCTATGATAAAGCTGTGCTCTGTGCAAAATTCTACCAGACGGCTTCCTCTTTCATTTCTCTCCCCCAATCCATATTCACCTACTATGTTTCCTTCTCTCCCTTTTCCTATTACCGAATTCCAGTCACCCATGACTATTAAATTTTCGTCTCTCTTCACTACCTGAATAATTTCTTTTAGCTCATCATACATTTCATCAATTTCTTCATCATCTGCAGAGCTAGTTGGTATATAAGCTTGTACTACTGTAGTAGGCATGGGCTTCGTGTCTATCTTGGCCACAATAATGCGTTCACTATGCTGTTGGTAGTAGCTTACCCGCACTCCTATTTTTTTATTCATTATTAAACCTACTCCTGCATTACCCCTATTTGATTTTGTATTTATAACCCTGTATTCACCTGACCAAAAGTCTTGTTCCTCCTGCCACCGAACTTCACTAATTCCCACTATATCTAACTTCAACCTATCCATTTCCCTTTTTAAATTTTCTAACCTACCTGCCTGATTGAGGGATCTGACATTCCACGCTCTGATCCTTAGAACGCCAGTTTTCTCTCTCTTGATAGCGACGTCCTCTTGAGTAGTCCCCGCCCGGAGATCCAAATGGGGGACCATTTTACCTCTGGAATATTTTACCCAAGAGGTCGCCATCATCATTTAACCATACAGTAAAGCTGCATGCCCTCGGGAAAAATTACGGCTGTAGTTTCCCCTTGCTTTCAGCCGTTCGCAGTACCAGCACAGCAAGGCCATTTTGGTTAGTGTTGCAAGACCAGATCAGTCAATCATCCAGACTATTGCCCCTGCAACTACTGAAAAGGCTGCTGCCCCTCTTCAGGAACCACACGTTTGTCTGGCCTCTCAACAGATACCCCTCCAGTGTGGTTGCACCTACCGTACGGCTATCTGTATTGCTGAGGCACGCAAGCCTCCCCACCAACGGCAAGGTCCATTGTTCATGGGGGTAGGATCGGAACCATGCTCAAGGAATACTAGCTACAGATTGGTGGGTGGTACAGACAGGTATTCATTTGAGAAGAGATTGAAAAATCAGTCAACCAATTGCAAATAAAGGTTTATTATCGGAACCATGGTCAAGGAATAATAAACTTTTATTTGCAATTGGTTGACTGATTTTTCAATCTCTTCTCAAATGAATACCTGTCTGTACCACCCACCAATCTGTAGCTAGTAGGATGAACTTTCTCTCTAATATGTTAATATTCGGAAATTTTTTGTTTGTCCTCCAAATTTTCCCACAAATGTTCTGCCTCTATTGCCACGGTGACGAGGAGTCTGTAAAAGTACATACACACACATACACACACAGCGCGTGCGCGAGCGTGTATTGTACACAGGAGTGTCATTAAAACACTTTGTGTTAGCTTTTCTCACTGTTTCTATGAGCCTTCATAATACTCATTTTCCATTTGCTGGGTTGTCTATCCTATGCTTCTCCTTCATATTTATTATGTCCTGCAAGAGGTAAAATAATACTTTTCTGATGTAGGTTTACAGCATGTGTGTTAATCATCAGGAAGAGGAGCTAAATAGAAAATGTTACACTTTTCGTTAGAGCCACACTGAAAAGTCACAATCACTGGTATTTGACTCGTGTGAACTTCTGTCAACAATCCATCATCTCACTCAATATGATACATTTTGTCATTGCACATAACTGTAGGGTTGCTGTGCATGAAGGATATCATTAAGAATGATGCCCTTCACTTTTTCCACATAAACAACTGTGATATAATGCGTGATTTGCCATTGCAGACTGCAAATGTTTATATGAGGGTAAGTCAATTATTGTCTGCAAAGTAGTTATAAAATTTTATTGTAATCAAATAGGAAACTTCCAAGAACATCATTTTTCGACATAGTCTCCTTGCATTTCAACGCACTTGGTCCATCGTTGTACAACCTTTCTGATGTCCCCATAAAAGCAGGTTCTCGGTTGAGCTGCAAGCCAGAAATGCACCACTTCTTTCACTGCTTCGTCCGAGGCAAACTGACGGCCCCTTAATGCCTGTTTGAGGGGACAAAACAAGTGATATTCAGAAGGGGCAAGATCAGGACTATGTGGAGGATAATCCAGTATTTCAAATTTGAGTTTCTGGAGCGTTTCAGCAGTGTGGTCAGCAGTATGTGGACAGGCATTGTCGTGCAACAACACAACACCTTTTGACAGCAATCCTCGGCATTTGCTTTGAATTGCAAGCTTTGCGTGGCCGTAAGCATCTCACTGTAACATACACTGTTTATTGTTGTGCCCCTTTCCCCATAACATTCCAGTACTGGACCTTGTGCATCCCAAAAAACAATAAGCATCAGTTTTCCTGTGGATGATTGGATCTTGAACTTTTTCTTGCACAGCAAATTTGGATGTTTCCATTCCATACTCTGCCGTTTACTCTCTGGCTCGTAATGATGGATCCATGTTTTGTCACCAGTAATGATCCTGTCTAAGAAGTTGTCCCCTTCATTACCATAGTGATCCAAATGTTTTTTGCAGATGTCCAAGTGTGTTTGTTTATGCAACTGTGTGAGTTGTTTTGGGACCCACCTTGAACAAACTTTATGAAACCCAAGTCTGTTGGGAATGATTTCATAGGCAGAACTGCGACTAATTTGCAGACGATGTGCCACTTTGTCAATAGTTAATCATCTGTCTAAGAGAATCATTTCACGTGAACACTGGTTTCTTCATTTGTGGTGGAAAATGGTCATCCAGCTCCTTCATTGTGCGTAACACTTGTGCAACCATTTCGGAATTTTTGAATCCATTTGTAGACACTCCGTTGTGGCAAAACACTGTTCCCGTACTGTACCTAAAGTCTTAGATGAATTTTAGCCCCTGATACACCTTCCGACCACAAAAAGTGGATCACTGAATGTTGCTCTTCTTTGGTGCAAATAGACAGCGGAGCAGCCATGATTAACAGCATGACAGCAATAATGAAACTAACCTAGCAGCTTGAAAATTGCAAAGATATAACAACAAATAAACAAAGCATGTGTCATCAATGTAAAATGACAGTACTACCAAAATAAACAAAAATATAACTAAATTGTGGATAATAATTGACTTACCCTCATATGTATAGTACATTCATGGTAGCATGCAGTCCTCCATATAGTCTTCACTCTCCTAACAAAAAGACTACCTAAAAGTCCAAAAGGTGCTTTTCATTTGTGTTACAGTCGACCATGCTTCATTTGTTTATATTTCAACATTCAGCAGAAATACACATTTTCTGTTCCACAAAGTGTTCACATTATCATTGTTCAGGAGAAAAGTCTGTAATTTAATCCTGAGTGTCATACATAATGATTAATACATACATTGCTTTCATTATTTGCTATATCTGCAAACAAAGGATTCATATTTATAAACACGTTATATAAGTTTCATCTGAATGCTGTTTGTAGATTTTAAGCAGTTCTTTACATGCCATAGATGAAGTTGAGACAATGAATATTTTGCCATTTCAATACTGTATGTCTCATTTCTGTCCTTTTATTATATGCTTGTTTGTCTTCTTCATGCCAGCATTTTTTTTTGTTTTTTATGGTTATATTTTGGCACATGGTCATTAACTGGACAGCAATGAGGGATGGATAACTAATAACCAAGTAGGACATTTACATCAATGAGTATTTCGTAAATACACAAGATTATGATGAAAACTGCACAATTCGGACAGATCATCACTGTTCTTTCTCCGATCAGTACTGGTGCTGGAGTTGATAGAAATGTTCATCTCGTACATCTTCCAGCAATCCTTCATGGATTGATGTTTTCTCAACCACCTTCTTAATATGTTCACAGTTTGAGATGAGTCATGTGGGGGTGACATTACCAATAGCTTCTTTTGTCAGCATTTCTGTCTCATTAAGAATAAACATTTTATTGTTCCTTGCCACTATTTTTCTCCTCGGCCCATTGAAGTTCAATTCAACTGAAATAGGCATGTTACAGATGAAGTCCGAGTATGCTCCAAACTTTCATTGTATCTAGTTTCTATTTGCTTCATTTGCACTTTCAGAGCTTTATTTAACACAATGGAGCAGTATGGTCCATTGTCCACTTCTGTCATTGATTGTTATTGTTAAGAAATTTCCAAAAGTCTCCAAAATAATCATGAAAAGTCATTTCAAATTTTTTTTGAAAATGAATAAAAATTATTCAAGACCACATTAGCTGCGTATAGGTTCTTTTATTAGGCAACACAACTGGTTTTGCATAATCTGTACTGAATATATGACCAAAAGTGTAGGGCAGAAAGGTAGCATGAAACAAAGGATTCTGAATGTAGGAACTATGAGTAGCAGCTGGATATTTTCGGTGCTACAGGAATGTAATGGAAATCTGACATATGGACATATTTACACAAAATGAAATGTAACTCACAGAAAATATGTACATAGATGAAATGTTTGGACTAACCAATCATCACAGTGAGAACATGAAAACTGTAAAGCATCACATACACATTTTGTACTTAGCTGACACACCCTATAACACTTCTTTAGAAATGAAAGCAATCATATGTCCATGTTTGATGTTTAATTATGTCCCAAAAAGTTTGAAGTAAATAAAAAGTGAGTATACTCTTGTACATGGACTTCCCACCACTTAATTAACATAAGTATGTCATAGCAAATGATCAAACTGACCGCTGTTTTCGTGCTGGCACAAAGCCGTAAATATCCAGCTGTGACCCCTAGATCCTATACTCAAATTCCTCCACTTGATGCTTTCTTTCTGCCCTACACTTTGTGACAGTATGTATACACGCTGATGGAAAAAATCTCAGCACCAAAAAATGTAAAGTAATTTCAGAAACACATTAGTGTAGGTAACAAATTTAAGTAATTAACATTGTAAGATCATAGGTTAATGCAAGTGCAAAGTAAGCCATTGCAAATGTGAAATGCTGTTACATTAATAACTGGTGAAACTGCCAGACTGTTGAATGCAAACATGCATGCATTGTGTTGTATAGGTGCCGGATGTCAGTTTGTGGGATGGAGTTCCATGCCTGTTATATTTGGTTGGTCAATACAGGGATGATTAGTGCTGTTCATGGATGATGCTGGAGATGTCGTCTGATGATGTCCTATGTGTTCTTGACTGGAGACAGATCTGGTGATCAAGCAGGCCAAAGCAGCATGTCAACACTCTGTAGAGCACATTAGGCTCCAACAGCAGCATGTGGGCAAGTGTTATCCTATTGGAAAGCACCCCTTGGAAAGCTGTTCATGAACGGCTCCATGACAGGTTGAATTACCAGATTGACGTACAGTTTTGCAGTTAGTGTGTTTGGGATAACCACGAGAGTGCTCCTGTTGTCATATAAAACCGCACTGCAGACGATAACTCCAAGTGTAGGCCCAATGTGTCTAACATGCAGAGAGGTTGGTTGCAGGCTCTCAACTAGTCTCCCAGTTGTTAGTGCAAAAATATAGTTTGATGCCAATCTGAAAAAATACTGTCAACATCCATATATATTATAAAAATGGTTGGATGTATGTGTGTGTTCCACATCTCCTCCTAAACCACAGGATCAGTTTCCACCCAACCCTTACTATCAGGCAACAATAGATGTTGGGCTAAGAACCACCAACCTATCATGGTTCAGGAGAAATGACTTCATAAACAATGAGATGTGTGGAAAACTGTTGCATCATGCCTGACGTTTAAATTTATTACTTCTTTGCTACTAACAATATTCATAATATAGTTCACAGACAGTATCCACATATGCCACTGAATGTACCTACATAAATATATTGTTGTACAACAGATAGTTCAAGAGATGTGACATCATAAACACTGAGATGTGTGAAAAAATGCCTCATGGTACATGAAGTTTTAATACATGTATTCGTTACTACCACGACACTCATACAGTTTAGTCAGTTTAAGGAAATCCTAGAAACATGGCACCACTTTTGACAGCTTTCAACTGCAAAGTGCAAATGGCTTTAGGCAAAAATAATAGCTATCTATAGAGGTATGAAGAGGTGTTGTCATAGCGACATTTACAAAATTGTGTTGCAGACATGTGAAACAGCTGCACCCAGCATGCAGAAACTGTATGCTACCGATACAGTTTCATTTTTTGTTTTCATTTCTTTTAGAAAATTGTCAAAATGAATTCCTGGGCAGTGTTGGGTTTGTCAGACAGCATTTAAATAAATACAACAAACGTCCTATCCAATATACAATATGCAATAGGGAGCATTTAATTTCTAATTGGTCACAGATATCTATTCCTACAGATACCAATGTGATTTCTCTCAATATGAAAAACATGTACTCTTACATTCTGACCAACCAAGTTTGCGAAATCATATCTAGTAATTTACAGACTTGTGGTAGATGCCCTTGTGATGAAATACGAGGGTATCCCAAAAGTAAGGTATCCTTTTTTTTTTTAATATATAAGTACATCAGTGTACATCAGTTTACAGCTTGAAAATTTAGCTATTTTTCGACATAATCACCATTTATGTCAATGCATTTTTGTGCCTGTGTCATACCAGCTTGCCGCCATGCTGTTCAGAAAGTTATCAACCTCTTCTTTCACCTCATCGTTGGAGCTGAGTTGCTTTCCAGCCAAATGTTCTTTTAACCTAGGGAACAGGTGATAGGCACTGGGCGCCAAGTCAGGACTATAGGGTGGGTGGGTGATTATGTTCCACTGAAACTGTTGCGGGAGAGCAACAGTTTGCCGAGTGATGTGTGGGCGAGCGTTGTCATGGAGAATGTGTACACCCTTGCTCAACATTCCTCTTCTCCGGTTCTGAATTGCCCGTTTGAGCTTTTTCAGAGTCTCACAGTACCTATCAGCATTAATTGTGGCCCCAGTTGGCATAAAGTCGACCAACAATACCCCTTTCTGATCCCAAAAAACGGTTGTCATGACTTTACCGGCAGACTGTGTTTGTTTGAATTTCCGTGGCTATGGCGACGAAGGATGCCGCCACTAGCACGATTGTTGCTTGGTCTCAAGTGTAAAGTGGTATGCCCAGGTTTCGTTACCCATGACAATTGAGTCCGGAAAGTTGTCCTGTTCGGCTGCAACGCAGTGAAGAAATGTGCGGGAAGCATCAACTGGTTGCCGCATGTGATCCTCAGTCAGCATGTGAGGCACCCATCTTGTGCACACCTTCTAGTAGTTCAATGTTTCCATTAAAATTCTGAGCAGTGCTTCGGGAAACCTCCACTTCCAATAATGTGGTTGACACATACATTTGGTTTCACAGGTTTTATTTCTATAACTGTCAGGCACCCCTCACTGAATTAGTTATGGACAGTCCATCTCTTAATTAAGTAATTAGGTCTCCTTTGCTAGATACGCACATTTGCACCTTCTAATTATATTATGATAGATAGTCACTGTGCAGTATAGCATAACTAACCTACAACAGTCTGACACACATTAAATGATACATGTGGCACTTAAATAAAAAAAGTTAATCAGCAATCATTGTTAATTGTCTTACTTCACAGTCCATTTACTTATTCACAAAACTAAATCATTGCACCATTAAATCTTGGAACAGACTGACTTTAAAATGCCTTCAGGCTCAGTGCTTATATAGCTTAAAAAATGACTACTAAAGTTTCAGATAAGTATGTGTCAACCACATTATTGGAAGTTTTTGAATGCAAAGGGCACTGCAAGTAGATAGTGCTGTACCCACCCATATTTATGACCAATTTTGTGCCATAGCCACTGGCACCCAGGAACTATAAGCTGATACATGACACGGTATGTCACAGTTTGGCCAACTCCAAAGTCTGCCATTGCTTGGCATTTCCACAAAACAGGACACACAATTTCTGGTATGGAGAATAATTTAAAAGTTTTACGTAAAGAGGATGTAAGATGAACATCAACAAAAGCAAAATGAGGATAATGAAATGCGTTTCTGGAGATGAGAAATTTGTTAACATTGAGTATAGATTTAGATCTCAGGAGGTCCTTTCTGAAAGTATTTGTATGGAGTGTAGCCATGTATGGAAGTGAAACATACACGACAAATAGTTTAGACAAGAAAAGAAAAGAAGCTTTTGAAATGTGGTTCTACAGAAGTATGCTGAAGATTAGATGGGTAGATCACATAACAAATGAGAAGAAACTGAATAGAATTGGGGAGAAGAGAAATTTGTGGTTCAACCTGACTAGAAGAAGGGATTGGTTGGAAGGGCACACTCTAAGGCATCAAGGGATCACCAATTTAGTTCTGGATGGAAGTGTGGGGGAGGGAGGAGGGGAGGTGTGGGGGGGGGGGGGGGTAAAAAATTGTGCAGAGAGATTGAGAGATGAATACAGTAAGCAGATTCAGAAGGATGTAGGTTACAGTAGTCACTCGGAGATGAGGCTTGCACAGTATAGAGTAGCATGGGGAGCTGCATCAAAGCTGTCTTTGGACTGAAGACGCAACTACTACAACATTTAAAGAAAACAAAGGGAGCACCTTAAACATTTTAGAAGTGCAGATTGAGATCTTTGAAGCAGTCAGCCACCCACACCTTGATAAACCAAACTGAGTTGAAACACCATAGCATTTTGACTAATTTTGATTGCCGAAACTCCCAGAAATTCGCCATCTTCAGATCTTGCATACCAGATATGTATTGATGTTTTAAAGCCTGCTTAATATAGAAACAATGAATATTTTTCAAATTTTTTTTAAAAAAAGTTCATACTGTTTATACTTTCAAATTCATTCAATCACCACAGTGCTTTTGCTTTGTGTATTTATCATTTAATCTTGTAATATGATTCTCAGTTTTCAGTTATTCACAGAGTAAATGGCAATCTGTTCTCTGTGCCGTGTCACGTTATGCCTGCTCAGCATGTGTTCAGTTCATATTAGTACCTCTGTGTGACCTCTTCTACCACGTGACTGTCACAATAACCCACTGTAATGGATACCATACAAGATGGACTCTCAATAGCCTGGTGCAAGAACCTATCATTATATGACCACTTTAAACTTTCATAGCTCCTTCATCACTGTCTTAAAGCTGTTGTCACAGGGGATGAGGCAGCTAACGTTGACATGCATGCTAACACAATATCCAGTGTCACGAGACAACAGTGCCATCGGCACAGGGAACAAACTGGTTAACATTGTTTTGTGAAGTCCAACAGCAGTTGCCAGCTTTATTTGGCTCGCAAACTATGCAGTTTGTTCATGATAATCAACGTATGTAGAATTCCAATGTTAGCTCTATTAAAACGCACATTTCCTTTCTTGACAACATGCTAGTTATGTTGTTCTGTCTGTAACATATATAAATAAAAACTTAAATATCTGTGAATAGACAAAAATAAAAGATATATATCTATTCGGTAAGGATATCAGCTTATAAAAGTTCACCAAATCGAACAAACTCGTGCCTGACAGAGTGTGCACTTACATGTACATAACATCAAATATTACACAAATCATTTCTATTAATTTCATAGGAACGTCCCACAACCTTTTAGAAAATGTGAAGAGGGGGGATTGTATACAGGATGATGTAAACCCTGTACTGTTCCACCATCGGTTCCGTGCCGTGATGCCTCAACCGAGTACACTACGGTGAAACTCGGCTTTCAGTGACCTTGAATTTTATAACTGTTTTCTACATGCTTTGATCATTGAAACGTCATTGGCATTTAATTATAACAAATCTTTAAAGAACAACAAATTTTCATGAGTCTTCAGTGGGTCATGATAAACGAGTTACAAAGCGAAAATAACTAAATATGAAAGTCCTTTAACCATCAACATAACCTTTCCAGTCATTTTATTACCATAAATTGTACAAATAATCACTCATTCTAGTGACATTCAAAGTGCTGTTGGTTAGAAACAGCACATATTTATAGGGAGTAACATATAACGTAATACCGACCGAATATGGGCATCTACTCAATATGGCAAGTACAGTATGGCACCTTGCTTTCTGCTTGTGGTTTTGGGAGCATTCTTGCTTCCTGTTGGTTCTACTTTATGTTGGCAAACTATTGCAGAACTTATTTTGTGTTTCACATGACAAAATGGCTCCTCAACAAGAAATATCAGAAAGTTATGTTATAAAATTCGTAGAGCGCCACATCAGTATTAGCTAACATGTTCTGTGTGCTGAGAGGTTTAGCACAGTTTAATTGGTAACTTTCTGAAAAGTTTTTTCTTATCAATTCTTCCTGGTTAACATGTGTTCTCTTGCTGCCCCATTTTCTTTCTGTTTATGCTGGACTAAAGTCGGTTTAAAAAAATTCCAGTTCATTTTTGTCTGTAGATAATTTATGTAAACTGTTTGTATCCACCTGGCGGAGATCTCGTATATGCTAGCTGCAATCCTCTTTCACTAGGGCTACGTTTAGTAATGAGTCAACTTTTTAGACCTTGAATCAGTGATATCTTTCACTACACAGTGTCTGTTACCACTATTTCTCACTCCATAAGCATTTTATTGGAGCAGGAGTATCAATTACCACTGTTTCTGTCCCGTATATTCTAATTTGCTCTTGTTTCCAAGGTATTTTATTTGAGCGTGATTATTGACACTTTCACCATTCGCATTATGGTGTATAAATTCAGAGTTAAGCCATTCAGTGATCCTATAAATTCAGAGTTTAGCCATTCAGTGATCCACCTTTTAAGAGCTAATGCAATTAATCTGTTCATAACTCAAAAACTGGGACATCGTACATTCTCTCTAGGCTTATGAAGCAAAAATCGGTGAGTAAAAACCTGTACCTATTTGTTGCTGTTATATGCTATGTATTAACAGCCTTTCATTTAAAAGAAGTAGTCAATACAGATTCTCAAAATGGTTCAAATGACTCTAAGTACTATGGGACTTAACATCTGAGGTCATCAGTCCCCTACACTTAGAACTACTTAAACCTAACTAACCTAAGGACATCACACACATCCATGCCCAAGGCAGGATTTGAACCTGCGACCATAGCAGCCGCATGGTTCCAGACTGAAGTGCCTTGAACCGCTCAGCCACTTCGGCCAGCACAGATTCTCACCTGAATATACTCCCATAATAGTACATTGCCTAATAAAAGATCCCGTATAAAGCTAATGTGACAATGAATAAATTTCATTCGTTTTCACAATTTTTTTTGAATGATTCTTTAAGATTATTCTGCAGAATTTTTGAAAATTTGTTTACGGTAATAATGTATAATCTAAACTGTGGTTGCCCTAACTACAAAATAGCCCATCATTGATGCTGGAGGAGGGTGGGGGGTATTTTGGAACAGGAAATGAAAAAGCCAGTCCGTAAAAGACTGTGGTATTCATTTTCTCACAATACTCATTTCATTTCCCAGAATAGAACCCTAATAAACAGTTTGGAATGAAGCCATGAGCTGAGGTAGCGTAAAGTCCAATTATCATGCCATGCTTCCTAACAGTGCTTTGGTCGTTGCTTTTGCTGTGCTTTCTGTCAAGGTACACAAAGTCTTTGAACAGAATGCTTGTCACAGCATGCAGATACAGGTATCACCAGACCTGTCTGTCAGTTTTCTTGATGGTAATCTTTTTATTCTAAGAACCAAGCCAGTTAAGACACTTTTTAAGAGACAAGTTTAATCTCATTAAACAACTATGTTTCTTTGAGACTAAAAAGAAGTTTGTTTAACATAGGGTACTCCTTGCGATGATGATGATGATGATGATGATGATGATGATGATTCTATACATGTCTTCATGTTACATTGTGCTGAATGTGTTCCTCTTGGTTACCCACCTGTTTTATCCTTTTTTTGTTTTTCTGTGCTTCGAGGAGAGCCTTTCCCCATGCTTCCAGGAGAGAATGGTCTGATGATGCTTCATCATTCTCGTCTTTCTTCCTCCCCTGATTATTTCCTCTTCTCAGCATTGTGGAGTTATGAATGTTATGTCCAGTTACTGTTCTGTCCAGTACTCTTGTAACTTCTAACATTGAACACCCCACTGTTGTATTCCAGTTGGCAGTGCTCAGTCTAAGAGCACACAAATTCACACCCTTTTCTGTGGAAAGGGACTCCCTTCAATACCTGTAGAAGCTGGCAAATGTGTTCTCAGATAATCTTTTTTATGACAAAACTTGGTGTTGGGACTTGACAAAATTACTGTTAAAACAGTGTGTTGTGTACATAGTTCTGCGTAGTCAGCGCGTACACAACTTTCCCACTAGAGCGTGCTCTGCTAAGCACAACAGCGCAGGCGCAGCACTCGTCCGTCTCCGCACTACGAGATGGCGCTGTCTTAGAGACGGACCAACTTCTGCTTCCGCCGATCCGCGTATTAATATGTCATGCAGCCAATGAGATTGCTGCTAACGTAGAACCCTTTCTCCTCGCGGATCACACTCGCGCAGTGATACCTGAACGCGTGAGGTATTATAACGAGTGTACAAACCTCCGAGTAGTCAGTCTGCGTTAGTCTGTAGCCAAGTTTCAGTCTGCTCCTAATAAGATTATCATATTCCTGTACATAGCCATGAAGATAAATGTATAGACACTTTGTCATGAATCAGAGATATGTGAGAATAAGATTAACGTACCAAGACCAAAGGAACTGCAGATTGTCAATTGTAAATAGCATCCAGAATCAAGTTAAGTAGGGTTTATGATTGTTATTATTTTAATAAATGTGTGTGAAAATTAATCAAGTTTTGTTTAAAGTTGGTCACCGTCAATCTGCTACTCTAAGCGTGCAAGTGGCATTTCTATCGTCTGACCTAACAGCAGAAGATAAACATGCCACCATAAGACCACGAGACCTATTGCTGACACTCGCCTACTTCGTTAGAGCGACAAGTCAAATAATCTGATGGTGTGTGTACCGAAGGTCTTACAGTACGCACACCACACAGTGCTAATATAAAAACACTAGGTCACAGCAACAGCTGATGAATTCACAGTATGGTACATTTCACGAGAGCTGAGGAGCAAGAAAGCATCTGATACTCAACCCTACATACTACTGTGTAATAGTGGCGTGCAATACACTGAAGTGACAAGTCATGGAACACTGATATGCACATATACAGATGACTGTAGTATCGCGCACACAAGGTATAAAAGGGGAGCATGGACAGCTGTCATTTGCACTTGGGTGATTTATGTGAAAAGGTTTCTGGCATGATTATGACCACACAATGGGAATTGACAGACTTTGAACATGGAACGGTAGTTGGAGCTAGGCAGTTGTTGGGAAATTTAGTATTCCAAGGTGTGCCGAGAATACCACATTTCAGGCATTACCTCTTACACTGGACAACAAAGTGGTCGACGGCCTTCACTTAATAACCAAGGGCAGCAGTGTTTGTGTAGAGTCATCAGTGCTGACAGGAAAAAAAAATGCTGCATAAAATAACCACAGAAAACATTGTGTGACATATGATGAACCTATCAGTTAGGGCAGTGTGGCAAAATTTGGCATTAATAGGCTGTGGCAGCAGATGACCGATGCAAGTGCCTTTTGCTAACAGCACTACATCGCCTGCAGCACCTCTCCTGGGCTTGTGACCATATCAGTTGGACACTAGATGACTGCAAAACTGTGAGCTGATCAGATGAGTCCCAATTTCAGTTGGTAAGAGCTGATGGTAGGGGTCAGGTGTGGCACAGTTCCCACGAGGCCGTGGACCCAAGTTGTCAACGAGGCACTGTGCAAGCGGGTGGTGGTTCTATAATGGTGTGGACTGTGTTTATATGGATTGGACTGTGGCCTCTGGTCCAACTGAACCTATCATTGATCGGAAATGGTTATGTTTGGCTACTTGGAGACCATTTGCAGCCATTCATGACTTTGTGTCCCCAAACAACAATGGAATTTTTAAGGGTGAGAGTGCAGCATGTCAGAACATTCTGGTCAATTCGAGTGAGTGATTTGGCCACCCAGACACAAATCCCATCGCACATTTATGACACATAATCAAGAGGTCAGTTCCTGCACAAAATCCTGTGCCAGCAGTACTTTTATGATTATGGATGGCAACAGAGGCAGCATGGCTCAATATTTCTGCAGGGGTCTTCCAACAACTTGTTGAGTACATGCCATGTCGAGTTGGTGCATTACGCCAGGCAAAAGGAAGTCAGGCAAGATGTTAGGAGATATCCCATGACTTTAGTCACCCCAGTGTAGCGTGTGCATAACTTCCTGATTTGTCAGTTGGGGATGCTGGGTCATTGTTGGTGTTCTGTCAGCAATAACTTCCTGTCCTGTCCACCAGGCTGTAACGTCCAAAGTTGCAAGTTGTTATAATTGCACTGTAGTGTCATTTTAAGCCCTTGTGGAACTAATAATTCCTACACCTACAGTGATGAATTTTATTTCAATAACAATTTGAGTAAAAGTAAATCCAGCAACTTATATATGTTTTGTTACTGCTGCTGCATGATAAGTGTTCACTATTGACATCATTTCCAGTGGAAGTGGATAGTGATAATTGTACAAGTATTCTTGAAAAAAGAGGTAGCAGTCTGTTCATGATTTCAGTGGTGATTATTAATGGTAGCCAATTTCCTAGTTGATGCACTGTTTGACTACTAAGAACAGAAAAAATAAACATTGAAACAGTGCTGTTTAATCTTTGGCCCAGAGTACCATGTACACTCGTTTTCATTATTGTTTTCTGTTGAAAAGTTGTGTCAGTCATGTTCCCAGAAAAGCGTTAGAATTGAAAGTTATGTTGAATTTCAGGACTGGAACATCTGTTTTTTTTTCCCCTATCATTCATGGCACACTGTAATTTGTAAGAAGCTACAAAAATTTTCTGATTGCCTTTGCATACCACATTCTTTTTCCTCTTATGATATTTCCTACAAAAAGAAGTGTTTATTTCAGTTTTCTTATTTGGGGAAACTATGGAAATTGTTTCTGGTTGGACTGTCTAAATCATATATTTCATGATCTCCCCTTTCAGAGTGTCTTTAAAAAAATCAGTAAACAAATACAAGTGTTACTATAGTGTGACTGCAATAAACATCACATACAGAAATGTTTGAGATTTAATTTCTGTTTCAGAATATAATTATAAAATTTGTTTCAGTTAAGGATGAAAGTAGTCACACGATCGGTGTTGAGTTTGGATCTAAAATAGTGAATGTTGGAGGAAAATCTGTGAAGCTACAAATATGGGACACTGCAGGTCAAGAAAGATTCAGGTGAAATAATTATCTGAATTGTTGCACAAACATAGCATTTAAGTATTATTTTTGTAACAGTTCTTCAGTTTTCTAGCTCTAGCTCTACTTGTCTAGTTTCTGTAAATCAGGTATTGTACAATACTCTAAGAATATTTCAGTAACACTAACTGTTTTTACTGAGAGTTGTTTGCATAGTATAAATAAATATTATTCGTAATGTATTTTATTCCATTATTTATGTGTAAAAATGCCGTAACATCGGAGCTACTCATTTTTTATGGCAGATAGTTTGTAACGCAATCCAAAGTTAACAGGATTCTACATTGAAATACAACTTCCATACTATTCTAAGAATGCGTGGGAAATTGGTTGTGTCTCTCACGTTTCTACCATCTTCCTCAGTGATCATATTTGTGGAAAGTTGAACCTGATTGAAACAAAAATTATTTTCAGTTTAATTTTTACACATGGGACTTTGTGAGACTATTGCCACTCCTTTGTAATTAAAATTAAATTATTTAACTGAAGAAGAAAAAAATTCACCATGCAAGAGATATATTACCTTTCATTGAACTATGCATAAAATTCTAAATCTAAATGTATAACTGATGATCTGGATGGTACGTCGTCAAAAGAGAAGTAATTCTGAGGTTTTCCTAAACCAGTAATATGAGAATATAAAAGCCAGGTGGTTTGAGGTAGCATGTCTACAAGGAGAATATTGGCTAAAGAAGCACAGTCAAATGATGACAGTGTGCAAGACAGGAGGAGGGCAAGTGTCTTTACAGTTAGTTAATTCATGCACAAATCCCATAATCAAGCAAAGCCTTCAGGGTTGTGGAACAAGTAAACAACTTCAAGTTACGTCCTCGTGCACTACTCACTTGGTGTTTCATCTACTACTTCATGCTAAGGAGTTATGTGACGTTGCTGATTACAGACAGTCTATATACTTGGTAATTTAAAAATCTGTATAATACAAATGTTAGTATTAGCTGGAATTTGCAACCTCAGGTACAAATATACTAATAAGTCATACAAGTCATTAATAAGATACTCTTTTACTCGATTTTGGTTTTCTGGTGATTTGTAATTTCCTGTCTACTTGCCACAGAATTTAAATGCCATTCTGAACATTACGGGTACACACAATCTAAGTGGAAATTAATTTCACTTCTAGTATTGTGGCTGTGATTTTCATAGTTCATGATAAATTATCATGTTATTAACCACAAATACAGTTGACCGTTGGGGAGTAAGTGCATTAACACATGAATGTAAGAATCCCAACAGCCTTGTAAAGGCTTCTGCAAGATGTTCGGTTATCAACTTTAAACAATATTCTAATTACACACTTCTGTAGAGTACATAATGCTTTTTTACTTTAGCTGCATCACTTCAGGACATTATGCCATCACATAGTATTGCGTGAAAGTGTGCTAGCAAATCCCATCTGTGAGTCAACACGATCGGAGAAATTTCTAAGTGTAAAGCAGACATAACCAAGTTTCTTGGTTAACTTACCTACTTACTGGTGCTATTTCAGTTTTTTATCCATCTCGATGCTTAAAAACTTCACACATAGCATTTAATTTTATGTGTGCGCATTTACCTCTACCAATGCTTCCTTATAAGTCATTTTCATTTGTTTGAATATTATTCTGAATGCTTCAGCAAATTAGTAATGCAAGTAACATTCAGCTGCAGTCTGTGCTGCAGTGTTTGGAGTAACCTTGAGAGGTAATGGGTCACTCACCGTCCTCAGTTGTGTAGTTGAGGTTATGAGCTAAACTGTTACTGCTGCTCCTCTGACCGTCCCCCCTCCCATGATTTTTGATTTTCTGTATCAAACTCTTTCCCCAGAGAGCCTAAACACAGGTGAAATAACAGAGTCCTGCACTTGTCTTATAAATACTTGTTACATGCAGGGAGTCCTGTGCTGATTCTGGTATTCACTGTTCTCTTGTGGAAGGATGACTGATAGCAAGAAAGGAAAAAAATTAGTGAAGGGTGAAAGGAAAGGCAAAGAGGAAAACAAGAAAGAGAAAAATTGGAAGAGTAGAAAAGGGATAACAGTGTGTAGTACGGGATAAAACAGATCATCATGACATGTCAGTACCTTGAATTTAGGTGTTAGTGTAAGAACACAAAGTAAGTCAGTAGTCTGCATGCTGCCTCGCTGCTCTTTCGAGTGCAGTTATACGCACCTACGGTTGTACACAGAGACGGCTGGTTAGCCTGAGAGTCAAGGTGCAGCATTGCCATTATGAGTAGAAAGGTGCACATACTCAGGTAGCTCTGCAGTCTCTCTCACACAATTTTACAGAAACTATTTGGTAAAAAATAATTTTTATGTTACTTACAGCTTTATATTTGGCTTCATGGTGAAGTGCCCATCATTTCATTAATGGTCGTAGTTATTGTGATATTTCCCATTTAAGTAAGACACTGCATGAAATTCTAAAAGTTTACAATGAAAAATAGGGATTGCTATAATTTTGCACTTGGTGCATATTACATCATATGTTGCTGCATATGAAATTTAGCCGACACATTGAAAATATTTCTTTAGACTTGGGACGAGGTGTCTGTCTCCAATATTGAGATAATTGATTTTTGTCACGCACTCAGTTTAGAGTGCACGTGCACACACCAGTGATAAAGCCAGAATGAAATATTCATAACATCCCTTGTATCACATAATGTTTGAGGTATTGAAACAAAATTGTGGAAAACGATAGTATACAAAGAGGAGAGTATTTTTCTAAAATTTCGTTATCTGCCTCACTATTCAAATAACAATAGATTTTTTCAATTAAACAATGTGATTTTAAGGGCTATTGATAGCTGGTGAAACAAACATTGCTGTGGTGTGTGCAGTAACTTAAGTGGAGAAATGACAAGTTTATTTTTTTATGTAAAGGGGTTTTTTCATAAACTACTGACCTGCTCCCCCCCCCCCCCCCCCTCCTGCCACTTTTGTCCCAATTTCAACTACATTAGATTGCTAGTGTGATGAATATTTGTAAACACTGCTGTGTTTTGGCAAAATAAGGAAATTTTAACATGGCAGCAAGAAAATAAAAATGTAGGTGCTACTCAAAATTCACCACTAATGCCACTTCCCTTAAGTAAAAAAGGTTAACAAGTCAGGCAAAAACAAATCACTGCTTTTGTTGGATTTTCAGAAGTTTGTAACCTAGTGTGTTTTTAACAATGAGCAGCTGGTACTGAAATTTATCAAGGTATTTTCTTTCTACACATCCGTGCTCTGAGAAAAATGAAAAGAATTCACAGTACATGGTGCACAATCTTTTTGTTCTTACCCCCATTAAAAGTGATTGCTGAGCTGTTTCATCTCAAATATCTTTTGATATGTTAAGGATATTATCTATTCTCATGTTGATGAGTAGTTGCACATGGCTCATAAAAGAAATTAACCATGTTTTTCTGAATATAACTATTCTTCTTTTGGCTCTGGAATAGTAGTTTTTGTTAATATAATGCATTTATAACTCTGAAGTTGTGGTCACTCTCATGACCTGTAGAATCCTGTTCACTACTTGTCAAGCGGAAAATAGATTATCAGTATCTTTGATGAACTAAAAGATATTTAAGGTGAATATGTTTAATCCTTTACTCATAGGATCAAAACAGTTGTTGAATACTGCCTCCTTGTCGAATATGGGGTGTCCAGGAAACCTGCTTTCTCAGATCAAGACAACTTTCAAAAAAATTGTATTCACGAATTTTATTGCAAAAGAAAAAAAATACAATCCTTCCCTAAGTGTTAAACAGATTTGTTGCAAGCAAAGGGCGACAAACAAAATAAGAAATCTCTTCAGTATAATAATTCCAAGTTTACGCTACATAAAATGTACGAGCCAAGTAATGAGCTTTGATGCTTCTGTCCTAGTTGCAAGTCTTCACGTTGCTGTAGATCTGAGGCATGGCCAGTCAGGCACGGTGCTTATGTTCTCTTCTCAAAGAAGTCACTGCTGTCGCGTTGTTGTCCTGGAGAGATGTCAATCAGCGTTCAGTTGGCTGAAGTCTTCTTCACAGCCCTTTCTGCTCTATTTTTGCCGACTGGTGAGCCGGCACTTCACTTTACACCATAACAACAATGGTGTGCTATTTGATGTGAATTTTGTTATTCTCTTATTTCTCAGATCATTGAAGTGCAGAAAGAAAATTCTTTGAGTTTCCGCACCAGCTGTTCATTACAAAAAACACACTGGGCTACAGGATTCCACTGAAATTGTAACAGAAGTGATTTAATTGTCCCAGACTTATTACCAGTTTTCTCCCTCTGAGCGATGTCATCAGTAGTGAGTTTGGGCTAAAAACCTACATTTTTCTTGTTGACATGTTAAAATTTACTTCTTGAGCCAAAATACAGTGGAGTTTACACACCACCACCTCGCTGACATGCTAGTGCAGATGCTATTGTGAAAGAAGCCTGAAACAGCGGTTTATTAAGTGAGGAACTAAGGCCATACCAGGTCAACAGCTTATGAAAAAGCGCGTCCTTGGTATAAAAATAAACGTGTAATTTCTTCACTTAAAAATTAAATTATTTCATTGAAAAAATCTATAGTTACTTCAATACGCCAACAGATAATGAACTCTCACACATGAACCATAATATTTCATTCTGGTTTATCACTGGCGCATGTCCCCCTGCAGGTCCGGGGGTTAGAATAGGCCCGAGGTACTCCTATCTGTCGTAAGAGGTTACTAAAAGGAATCTCTCATGTATTGGCCTTTATGTGATAGTCCCCTGTAGGGTTTGACCTCCATTTTTCAAAATTTTCCCGAAGAGCGAGCCAATTGGGGAAGGGCGCCTTACATGTGCATCGTGTCCATCATGCGCCGAGACCTATCGCATCCTTGTCCACGTGGGTCTGCACTTCTGCTCACTCTCCAACTGTTGGACGAGGTCACCCTCCTGGGTGTGTATTTTTCCATCAACTGTGCGGTATCGTTTTCTACGCTGATGATGATAATGGACTTGTTTGCATGGTTGCGCCTGATATCCAGCACAGTAGCCAGTCCGTTGTGGTGGTGCCGCCATGTACCCTGTTGGTTGTAGCCCCCTGACAACACAGGGATCGCTCTGCTGATGCCTGCGCCATTAACTCCTCATGTATGCCAAGGGGTAGATGCCCATCAATTCAACGCACAGAAGTACGACTCCAAATCGTTCCCCTCCCTGGCCACACCATGGGAGGAATGTCGGCTCTTATTCGCCCCCGGTACCTTGTATGTTCAAGAGCTGATGGGGAATCTTTCATGACGATGAAGCCTCAGTTTGTTATTGAGCATTGTAGAGGACAAGTTTGGGGAGATGGAGGGCTTGTCCAAAATGATATCTGGGTCAGTCTCGATCAAAACAGCATCCTCTGCCCAGTCACAGGCATTACTCGCTTGTGACAAGCTGGGGGATGTTTCTGTAACCATCACGCCCCATAAGAGCTTAAACATGGTCCAGGATATTATGTTTCACAGGGACCTTCTTTTGCAGTCGGACGATGAGCTGCGTGCCAATTTAGAGCGGCGAGGTGGAGATTCTGGCGTCCGCTGAGGACCTAAATCTCGCCAGACCCTCAGACACAATGGATATAGACTGCTCAGCCAATAAGTCGGTGTTTCCACCGTCTGGCTGAGGTACGGCAACTGTTAAGCTTTCCACCTGCTTTCTGCATTGCTCCAGGAAACCTGATTCCTGACAATGTGGACCCCTGCCCTCTGCGGCTATAAGGGATATTACAGGAACCATACCGACTATAATCGAGTGTCAGGTAGAGTTTGCATTTATGTCCTAAACTCAGTCTGTAGTGAAAATGTGCCCCTTCAAACCCCTCTTGAAACTGTTGCTGTCAGAATAAGAACGACACAGGAAATAACTGTCGGCAATGTATATCTTCCTCCAGATGGTGCAGTACCCCTGAATGTGTTAGCTGCACTGATTGATCAAGTCCCTAAACCTTTCCTACTTTTGGGAGATTTTAATGCCCATAACCCCTTGTGAGGTGGCACTGTGCTTACTGACCGAGGCAGAGATGTCGAAACTTAACTGTCTAAGTTTGACCTCTGCCTCCTAAATACTGGGGCCGCTACACATTTCAGTGTGGCTCACGGTAGTTACTCGGCCATTCATTTATCAATTTACAGCCCAGGACTTCTCCCATCTATCCACTGGAGAGCAAATGACAACCCGTGTGGTAGTGACCACTTTCCCATCTTCTTGTCACTGCCCGTCTGACCCATGGATGCCTGCCCAGATGGGCTTTAAACAAGGCGGACTGAGAAACTTCACGTCTGCCATCTCCGTTGAATCTCCCCCATACAGGAACATAGATGTGATGGTTGAACAGGTGACTACAACAATCATTTCTGTGGCAGAAAACGCGATCCCCCACTCTTTAGGGTGCCCCCAGCGAAAGGCAGTCCCTTGGTGGTTGCTGGAAGTCGCTGAAGCAATTAAGGAGTGTCGGTGAGCTTTACAGCAGTGTAAGTGGCACCCTTCCGTGGAGCACCTAATAGCCTTTAAATGGTTCCATTCCCCCATTCGCCAACTTATCAAACAAGGAAGCAGGTGTGCTGGGAAAGATACGTCTCACCCATTGGGTGCCATACATCACCTTCCCAAGTCTGGGCAAGGATCAAACTTGTTTTCGGGTACCAGACCCCAATAGGTGTTTCTGGTGTTAATATAAATGGTGTATTATTTACCGACACAATTGTGATTGCCGAGCACTTTGATGAGCACTATGCTCGAGCCTGTGCATCAGAGAATTACCCCCCAGCCTTTCGCACTCTCAGACGGCAGCTGGAAGGGAAAGTCCTCTCGTTCACTACATGCCACAGTAAATCCTCTTAATGCCCCATTTACAGAGTGGGAGCTCCTCAGGGGCTTTGCACATTGCCCCGACACAGCTCCTGTCCCAGATCGGATCCACAGTCAGATGATTAAACATCTCACATATGACTACAAGCGACATCTCCTCGTCATTTTCAACGGGATCTGGTGCAATGGCATCTTTGCATCACAATGTCGGGAGAGCACCATCATTCCGGTGTCCAGTCCCGGTAAAACCCTGCTTCATGTGGATACCTATTGGCCCATCAGCCTCACCATCGTTCTTTGTAAACTTCTGGAATGTATGGTGTGTCGGTGGTTGGGTTGGGTCCTGGAGTCTCGTGGCCTACTGCCCCATGTTGGGGTGGATTCCTCCAGGGTCACTCTACCACTGACAATCTTGTGTCCCTCGAGTCTGCCATTCAAACAGCCTTTTCCAGACGCCTACACCTGGATGCCATCTTTTTGATTTACGAAAAGCATATGACACGACCTGGCGACGTAATATCCTTGCCACATTATACGAGTGGGGTCTCTGAGGCCCGCTTCTGATTTCTATCCAAAATTTCCTGTTGCTTCATACTTTCTGTGTCCAAGTTGGTGCCTTCCATAGTTCCCCCCATATCCAGGAGCATGGGGTCCTGAGGGCTCTGGTGTATCTCTATTTTTAGTAGCCATTAATGGTGTAGCAGCAGCTGTAGGGCCGTCCATCTCACCTTCTCTCTATGCAGACAACTTCTGCATTTCATACTGCTCTAGCAGTAGTGATGTTGCTGAGCAGCGCCTACAGGGAGCCATCCACAGTGGGCAGTCATGGGCTGTAGCCCATGGTTTCCAGTTTTCGGCAACAAAGTTGTGTGTTATGCCCTTCTGTCCGCTTCATACCATTCATCCGGAACCAGAACTTTACCTGAATGATGATCCACTCACTGTTGTGGAGACATATTGATTCTTAGGACTGGTTTTCGACGCCTGATTGATTTGGCTTCCTCACCTTCATCAGATTAAGTGGAAGTACTGGCAGCACCTCAATGCCCTCCACTGCCTGAGCAACACCAACTGGGGTGCAAATCACTGTACGCTGCTGCAGCTCTACAGAACCCTTGTTTAATCCCGCCTTCACTATGGGAGTCTGGTTTATGTTTTGGCGGCACCCTCAGCATTGCGTTTACTTGACAAAGTGCACCACTGTGGCATTTGCCTAGCGACAGGAGCTTTTTGGACAAGTCTGGTGACCAGCGTCCTGGTGGACACCGGAGTCCCTCCATTGCAGCTTAGGCGTGCACAACTGCCGGCCAGTAATGTTGCACACGTTTGTAGTTCTCCTGCACATCCAAATTACCGTCTCCTTTTCCCACCCATGGCGGTTCATCTCCTGCATCAGCGACACGTAGGTTGCGACCTTGCCTGGACCTTTCACATGGCGCTAAGGATTCATTTAACCCCACAGCTCTCCGCTGCCACTTCCTCTCGATTCTTAACATGTACCGAGGCCATGAAGTGCTTTACACTACATTGACGGCTCAATGACTTACAATCACATCGGCATCGCTTATGTCCGTGGAGGATGTATTGAACAGCATTTCTTCCCTGATGGCTATAGTGTTTTCAGTGCCGAGCTGGTTGCTATATCTCGTGCTCTTGAGCACATTCGTTCATGTCCTGGGGAGTCGTTTCTTCTGTGTACTGACTCCTTGAGGTACCTACAAGCTGTTGACCAGTGCTACCCTTGTCATCCTTTGGTAGTGACTATCCAGGAGTCCATCTATATGCCCTGGAACAGTCCAGTCATTCAGTGGTGTTTGTCTGGACCCCAGGTCACATCGGAACCCTGGGCAATGAACTTGCCATCAGGCTGGCCAAACAGGCTACGTGGAAACCACTTATGGAGATCAGCTTCTCTGTAACTGACTTAAGTTCAGTACTATGCCGCAAGGTTTTGCAGCTTTGAGAGACTGAGTGGCATTACCTCAGTATGCACAACAAACTGCGTGCCATTAAGGAGACTACGAATGTGTGGAAGTCCTCCATGCGGGCATCTCTGTCGGCTCTGTATTGGCCACACTTGGGTGACACATGGCTACTGAGGTCGGTGCGGCACCCGGCTGACAGTGGCCCATATCTTGTTGAGCTGTCCGTCTTCGTCCGCCCTGCGACGGACTCTTCAGTTACCAGACTCGTTGCCATTAATTTTAGCTGACAATGCCTCATTGGCTAATTTAGTTTTACATTTTATAAGTTTTCGCACATGTCCTTTGTCCCTTTATGTTGTCCACTCTAATGCTTTTAGGCTCGCTGTTTCAATGTGTCGCAGAGTGGCTGGCTTTTCCTTTTTATTCTCGTGGTTGGCCAGCCATGGTCATCTGCTCTCTTGTTTTTATCCCTTCTACCTGTTTCTTGCTTCTCTCTGTGGTTTTCTTTTCCTGTTTTGTCCGTAGTAGTGTTGGTTGTCCTTCTGTCGTTCTTTTGGTTCTCCCATTCTCCTGTTATTGTGCTGTATGTCTCCTTTCTTTTCTTCTTTCCCTTGTGTAATTATTTTACCGGGAACAAGGGACCGATGACCTCACAGTTTGGTCCCTGCCCCCTCTCTTTTAAACCAACCAACCAAACATCGGGCACATGTGCTCGAGTCTGAGTGTATTACATAAAACAAATTTTCTTGGTATTGGAGATAGAAACCTCCTCCCAGTTCTAAAGAAAAATTTGGTATGTTAGCTAAATTTTATACAAAACAATGTATGATGTAATATGCACCTAATGCAAAATCATTGTGACCTTTCATTACAAACTTTTAGAATTTGTGCATTGTTTTACTTAAATGTGAAAAATCACAATAACTATGATCATTAATGAAATAATAGACACTTCATCATCAAGCTGACATACAAAGCTATAAGTAACATGAAAATCATTTGTTTACCCTGGATAGTTTCTGTAAAATTGTTTGAGAAATGTTGCAGGGTGTGCACCATGATTCTGTTAGTGCAGAGCATCACCAACCTGTGGCACCAAAGGCTGGCAAACCATGTCTCATACATTCTGGCTTGCCGGCAGGCACGGTTCTGCACCAGTTGGTGCTGCCACCTGGCTGCCATTGTGTGCTGCCTCATTAGATGAGACAGAGAAATTTTCCATGCTGCTTCAAGCTGGCCTCGGCGAGTCAGGTAACCTGCTCTCTTTCCGTGTCTACACTTAGACAGCTGTCCGATTGTCCATCTTTATCTTCCATCTCCATCATGTGTGTTTTGAAGTAGCTATTTGGCTGAAGAAGGATCAACAGACTCTGTTAAGGAAACAGTCATCAGTATTGTATTCAGCAACATGTTCCACCACCTAGTGACTTACTTAGCTGCTATAAACTGTTTGATAGTAAACATTTATTCTATATTTACATATGTACTCCACAAGTGATCATAGGAGCATGGCAAGGGTACACTGTACCACTGCTAGCCATCTCCATTCCTCTTCCTCTCACAAATAGAACAACTGTTTATATGCTTCCACAGGAGTCCTGTGTTCTCTTATGTTGTCTTCATGATCCTTACATGAGATGTACATTGGTGGTAGTAGAGTTGTTTTGCAGGCTGAGTCAATAGGGAATGAAACATAATTAAGATTCAGTTGTGTGAAATGGAATCAGTGAAAAAATTTTGGAAATTTTATTCAATATGTGATGACACCCAAAAATTTGTGGCAGACCAGGACTCTGCCATTTATTTAAAGTGGTCACTGTGCCGTTTATTTCAAGTGGTTGCTGTAACCATTTAGTTGTTCCAGGCACACCTATAATGCCATTTCGAATTTTCTATTACTTCCAAATACTTCAAGCAGAGAAATGATTTGGAACATTGTTCCAGGAAAAACAGCGATCTCTCTAATATTGTAACATGTTTCAGTTCACACATTCACGATCACATTTAAGTTGTTTATTCTCATTGTAGATGAAGGAATGTAAGATCTGAAGACAATTTCTTAGAAGATCGAAATGGTTGTCAAAAAATAAACAACTTCAATGTGACCATGACTATGTGTATTGAAGTAAACTGTAAGAAGAGGTTCTCTCACAGGGTATGTGGAAATAGCGTCATCGGTTGAACAGATTTGTTTGAGGTGTTAATGTTTAATGTTCCTGAGATATTAACATTCCTGAGTCTGCTCTGAAGCCCATTCGCGGTGGTACAATTTCTGCATATCATGTGGGATAGTAACTGACTACAGTATTCAGAAGTAATAGGAAGGAATCATTAGAGGCAGTCATCCTTTTTGGAATGGATTTCATGCCATTGCGTATTCATTAGTTAAATCTCCATTGGCTTCATTCATTCCATTTCAGTGATTTTAGTTCAGTTAGTATACATGGAAGGGTAAGCCACAGTCCTCCATATAATCCATTCCCTCACTGGTGATATTCCCATAAAATACTTCAGAGAACTTGTGGTTGTAGTGTCAGAAAGTACAGTAAAACATTTTTTCAACACTCCCATCTAAAACTCTTTCTCATGCATAATAATCACTCACTCCTGTCTCACAAAAACTTTCATAAGAGAATAAATTATCTCCCATTAAATTAGTCCTCACCTGCACAGGACTCTATTCACCTTCATTGGTGGCACACGTCTGGGCTACTGTTAACAGCTAGCCACTGGATGCATCCCTCCTAGCCACAATCCTGACATCCATGTGCAGATCACATTCCTCATGCATCATTCATATTAACTTCACACATTGTATTTCAGCAGTTCTAATTCAATCTGTACTTATACAGGGTGTTACAAAAAGGTACGGCCAAACTTTCAGGAAACATTCCCCACACACAAATAAAGAAAAGATGTTATGTGGGCATGTGTCCGGAAACACTTAATATCCATGTTAGGGCTCATTTTAGTTTCGTCAGTATGTACTGTACTTCCTTGATTCACCGCCATGATTTCATACGGGATACTCTACCTGTGCTGCTAGAACATGTGCCTTTACAAGTACGACACAACATGTGGTTCATGCACGATGGAGCTCCTGCACATTTCAGTCAAAGTGTTCGTACGCTTCTCAACAACAGATTCGGTGACCGATGGATTGGTACACGCGGACCAATTCCATGGCCTCCACGCTCTCCTGACCCCAACCCTCTTGACTTTCATTTATGGGGGCATTTGAAAGCTCTTGTCTACACAACCCCAGTACCAAATGTAGAGACTCTTCGTGTGCTCGTATTGTGGACAGCTGTGATTCAATACGCCATTCTCCAGGGCTGCATCAGTGCATCAGGGATTCCATGCAACGGAGGGTGGATGCATGTATCCTTGCTAACGGAGGACATTTTGAACATTTCCTGCAACAAAGTGTTTGAAGTCACGCTGGTACGTTCTGTTGCTGTGTGTTTCCATTCCATGATTAATGTGATTTGAAGAGAAGTAATAAAATGAGGTCTAAAATGGAAACTAAGCATTTCCGGACACATGTCCACATAACATATTTTCTTTCTTTGTGTGTGAGGAATGTTTCCTGAAAGTTTGGCCGTACCTTTTTGTAACACCCTGTATTTAAGTTAATTAGCTTCATTTTAATTTTGAAATATGAAACCAACAAACTGTATCTCTTTCTAGATCAGTTACAAGGAGCTATTACCGTGGTGCTGCTGGTGCTCTTCTTGTATACGATATCACAAATCGTGATTCGTTCAATGCTTTGGCAGACTGGCTGTCAGATGCACGATCACTTGCCAGTCCAAACATAGTTATTTTGCTTGTTGGAAATAAGAAGGACCTTGATGCTGAAAGAGAAGTTACCTTCCTGGAAGCCAGCTGTTTTGCTCAGGAGAATGGTAAGTTTGGCATTTGCTCATGGCACTATAATAGTTCAGATGAACCTTAAAAATTAATGATGATGTCCCATAACATATGTTACAAAGTTTGTTGAAAATATATGTAACTACTTCGTGACACTCCAAATTATATCAAATAACCATTTTCTGATAAGAACTTTTCTTTATCATTTAGACTTCATGAAAGAGAGTTGGTATTCACCTTCTCAGAGTAAAAATTAGGTAAAAGATTACATAAAATAAGGGAAAGCCAACTACTCACTTATAGCAGACTGATGTGTGGAGCATAGAAACATGTAATGGGAGACACTATTTGCACTGCCTTTCATCCTCTTGGTCTTTTCCAGTAAAAGTACATGCACTCACATGCACAACCACACAGACACCCAAATGCAAACTCCTGTGACCATGACAATGAAATGATATTAGATGAACTGAAGTTCATGAATGCGAAGTCTGAAATATAGTATAGTTTTCTATACAATGTCTAGTTACATTTAGTCCTCCTCCCCCCCCCCCCCCCCTCCCGTCCCTAGCATCCCCAAATTTAAAACCACTAAACTCAGAGTAATGAAAGCCCTTTCTGTAATCACTGCTGGCAGTACAAAGCTGATGAATAGAACAATGCTGTTGTCAGCACTTGACTGGTGCCAACTTGAGAAATATCAGAGAATGTAGACTTTTTCAACATTCAGCATTTTAAGAAAAAGTTACACACACAGCACTGGTTCCTGTGAATATATATATATATATCCTCTCCCTTAAAACCCACATCCTTTCGTCTTTCCCTCTCCTTCCCTCTTTCCTGATGAGGCAACAGTTTGTTGCGAAAGCTTGAATTTTGTGTGTATGTTTGTGTTTGTTTGTGTGTCTATCGACATGCCAGCGCTTTCGTTTGGTAAGTCACATCATCTTTATATATATATATATATATATATATAATAGAGGGAAACAAGAGGGAAACCTTCCCTCTTTCCTGACGAGGCAACCATTGGTTGCGAAAGCTAGAATTTTGTGTGTATGTTTGTGTTTGTGTGTCTATCGACCTGCCAGCGCTTTTGTTTGGTAAGTTTCATCATCTTTCTTTTTAGATATATATATATATATATATATATATATATATATATATATATATATATATATATAGACACACACACACACACACACACACACACACACACACACTCTCTTTGATCAGTCATGTTACTGAGCAGCTTCCTGTTCTATTTTAAACATAAGTTATAGTTAAAACTTTCATCAGTCAGCGATACCACTCGTACTGCCAACTTAACAGCATTGACCAGACATAATCACAGATATTGCTACCCAGGGGAATAACAGCCTCAGTGTACAACATTAATACATGCGTACATTTTCAGGGTGGTCAGAAACAGTCTGCTGAGAAGCAGTTGTTAAGAAAAAATTGATATGTTGTGCCATTTCTGAGTTAATTAGCATTGAAATTAGCCAGTCAAGCTGATATACGTGCAAATTCAAGCGGCCTACCAGATGCAGTCAGTCTCAATTGTTCTCATATTGTAGATGATAGTGCACAAGACTGCTAAGCCTTTGGCTCAGGTTTGATCCTTGCTAATTTCCCATGTCTAATTTTTGTATCGCTGCCTTGTTTGGTTTTAGAGAAACCAAATGAAGAACACATTTGGCAACACTGTCTCTGCCAGGCTGCATGAATTTGCACACTTAACATCCTGCTTGACTAATTTCATGGCTAATTAACTCAGATTGGTGCAACATATCAAAATTTTTTCTTACGTTATTTCTCACCACAAGCTACCCTTTAACACCCTTACAGACTTCTCAGACTGTTTTGACGATCCTGTATAAATACACATTTAAAACAATAAGTTACAGTACTTACTGCCGTACAGTAACCTTAATTAACAAGCATCAAGAGATATGCTGGACATTTTGCACATAATATGCTTCTACGTGGTGTGTTTTGAAACACTCTGGCATACAGAGAACATCATCATAATTTGGACACCACAAAGACGTTTCTTTTCAGAACACTTTTCCTTTGTGGTTCTTTCTTACATTGGCAGGCACATGTCTGGTGCTGCAGTTTTTCCACAATAGGTGGTGAGTTTTTGTGGCAAAATGCCTGCTACTAACTCTGTGCAGACCTAAGAAAGAAAAACTTCTGTATCTTGATTCCGTTGCAACCCTGAGAATTTCCTAATTCTATATACAACTTGGAGAAGTTATATTTTTCCTTTTTTTCTTTTGTCAATGTTTTGCATCTCCTTATAAAAGATAAATGCATTAATGATGCTGTTTGCAAGCAGAGGAATGAAAAAGTTGTGCCACCATTTGAATTGCTTTTTCATGAAAGGTCTCTTTTCTATACTCCTACTTCATGAATATTAGTCACTGACTTCCCTGCCCTGTCCTCCCCTTTCATAAGTAGAGTTATCTCCATGTTGACATATCCCTTATGTCTGTCCATTTCAGCTACAGCACATATTCCCAAAAATCCTGTCCTTTTTTGTATTTTCAGCCTGACAACCATATATTAAGGGAGATTTTTTTTTTTCTGTCAGTCACAAAAGTACATACTGTCTTAGTCCTGCATTACCATAAAGCATGAAACAAAGCAGATGATACATAAAAGTGATCTGTGTATATGATATAACCTCTGTCAAAATAGTTTTCCAGTAATCTAGTCAAAACTACCGTAACACCTGGCTGCTATGCCCCTTTCCCTACAAACACATCCCTCCTAAGTATATACACAATCAAAGTGTCTTAAACAACATACATGCAAAATGATTAATTTTTTTTTTTACTTTTTTACGTCCATCCTTGTGGCTGGAGGTCTGGATGATTATGACAATTCGCTATTGTAAAAAAATGAAACACTGAAACACCTACAGCTGTCATTTATTGTGTACGAGGTGCGACAATAAAGTAATGAGACTGATGTGAAAAAAAATGTTGCTTACTGTTTTAGTCAAATTTAGTGTTGTTACCTTCAAAGTAGTTCCCTTCTGATTGCACACACTTTTTCCAGCATTTCTGTCATTGATGGTAACATTTCTGGAACTCATCTTCTGTAATATCCTCCAAGACACTCGTCACAGCTTTTTGGACATCTTGTGTTTGAAAATGGTGTCTCTTGACCGCCGTTTTGACTCTTGGAAATAAAAAAAAAGTTGCATGGGGCGATATCTGGTGAATAAGGTGGCTGTGGTAGTACTGAAATTTGTTTTGAGGTTAAAAATTGCTGTACTGACAGATCAGTATGGGATGGCACATTGTCGTGATGCAGAATCCAATTATCAGCAATGTTGGCGCGGACACGAAGAACTCTTTTATGAAGTCTTTCTAAAATTTCTTTGTAGTAATATTGGTTAACTGTTTGTCCAGGAGACACCCACTCTTTATACCGAGCGAGGTGGCGCAGTGGTTAGACACTGGACTCGCATTCGGGAGGACGACGGTTCAATCCCGCGTCCGGCCATCCTGATTTAGGTTTTCCGTGATTTCCCTAAATCACTCCAGGCAAATGCCGGGATGGTTCCTCTGAAAGGGCACGGCCGAATTCCTTCCCCATCCTTCCCTAATCCGATGAGACCGATAACCTCGCTGTCTGGTCTCCTTCCCCGAAACCAACCAACCAACACCCACTCTTTATGAACAATTCTCTTGGAATCAAAGGAGCACACAAGCATGCATTTCACTTTTCACTTTGACATACGAGCTTTTTTTGGTCTGGGTGATCTCTTTGAGCACCATTGCAAACTTTGGCATATTTTCTCTGGATCGTACTGAAAAAACAAACTTTCATCACCAGTGATGACACAGCTCAACAATTCTGGATTGAAATAGCATACCGTTGCGCAATATTATGCAGCTCCATTTCCATGACGAGAGACTTAAATATGTGTTAACTTATTGCAGCACAACTAACAACTGAGCAGTTGCATCGATGTGCCGCTTGGACTAGAAGCAGCTTATAGACCAAGGTCAAAGATATTATGCCTATGCAAGCCTGCAGGGTTGCCACATCTTGTAAAGAAAATCAGTCTCATTACTTCATTGTCACACCTTGTAGCTACACAATAAATGACATCTTGTGGATGGCTGTAGGTATTTTGTTTTCTTACAAAATGAAAATATCCTCATAAACCACCACTATCTTAGTCAAATGTTGTGCACTCATATGGGACAAATGAAGAAAATGACGCAGAACTCCAGTAATAAAAAAACAGGCTAATTTTGAAAAGAGGATCATGGTTAGACTTGTTACAGGGAATATATTTGCCATTGTTATTGAGGTGCAAGTTGGACAAAACTGCTTTGAACCTGTCATAGCTCATAATGGGCATATGAGAGAGATTGTGAAAAATTGACACTTTTGACCTAAAATCACTGATTTTTGAATTCTTCGCAAAGTGCATGGAACTATTACTGCAAAATATGAGTATATATCCTTAATTTTGCCATTGTCCATTTGCTCCGAACACAATTCAATTTCAGCTTTATTTATGTCTGCATTTGATTTTGTGTTTTTCTGAATACACATTGGCCAAAAATTCTGGTACACTGTAGAGACAATGATCAAGCGTAAATGCTTGCAGATTTTTGTGAAACAAGGACAGAAACTTAATGGTTAAAGGGTGAATTTTTGAAGACAGATGTTCACATTGTTTGAACATAGTTTTATTTTATGTCTTGCACCATTATTGTAGACATTCACATTGTTGATAATTTAGTAATGTTACTTTTAATAATCTTACACATTTCCAATATGTAAACACTGCCAAGAAGTTATTTGGAGAGAAATCTGTGTGTTCCTGTTGGCTTCGTATAATGCCTCACTCTCACAACTCTGTTCTGAGTGAGGAGAATGTCTGAGCTACATGGAGAGACTCCCCAGAATATGAGACTGTACTGCGTTACACCATGAAACAGTGCGAACACTCTCCAGGCTTCTGCTGTACAAGAGTGTGCCTTGGAATAACATGCTTCTTCAGCTCTCTACTTGTTTTTGCTGATGTGTACTTTCATTTTCAGTTTCCCTGTATCCACATGCTGAAAAATCTTGTTTCTATAGCCATGAATTTTCATCTTGGGCTCGATTTCCCTGCTTCTTAGATAACACTGCAGTAAGGCACTTTTCTTTATGTTGATTATCAGGTTATTTCTGCGAAACCAATCACCGAACTTGTTTGTACCTTCATTTGTGTCCTCTTGAAGCTCATGATCATGTTTGCTACCAAGGAGGAGAATGCTATAATCTGTAAAGACTGTACTGGTAATAGTACCTCAGTTTCGATAAAAAGAGCATCCCCTTCCCAGTCAAGAGTGCTGCTCACCTGTAACAAACTGATGACATACTGGTGACTGTCACTCCCCATAATAGTCTAAATCTGGTTCAGAGCCTCATTTCCCACTGAGACCTTCTCTTGCAATCAGATGACAAACTACACTTCAACTTGGAGCGATGGGTTGTTCATTTTGTCCATTGTGTTGATAGAAGGCCAAAGGACGATAGTGTCACTACCGGTGCCTTCATCTTAGCCTTTGAGGCAGATTCATTGCCTCAAAAGGTCGAGGTGATGGTATTCTGATGCATTGCGAAATCATATGTCCCTCCCCACCATGAGCTGCTTCAAGTGCTTGTAATTTGGGTTCATGTCTACATGTTTCAATGCTAGCACCATTTGTAGAGATTGTAGACAAGAGCTGCATACGAATGCTTCTTGTGCCCCTGCATCCATCTGTGTTAAGTGTGGAAAGTACCTTTCTCCTAGCTCACCAGGTTACAATGTTTTCCAGAGACAGAAGAAAATACCAGAAAACAAGACTCTGGACAAACTAACTTGCCAAGAGGCCAAGAAGTAGTACAAGCAGTTGCACCCAGTATGTAAAACAGTGTCATATGCTATAGCTATGGTGACGATGCCCCCTTTGGCGATGGTACTCCTGCCCTTTACACCTCTTACAGTAGGCCCTCAGGGCTACTCGACCGTGCTTGTCCCCCTGATGGTTGGGAGCTCCCCTCTTGCTGCTTCTCCCACACCTACTTTGGGATTGATGGCTTCCCACCCACCAGGGACAATGGTTCCCACATCACAGTTGGAGACAGATCACCTCCCTTTGGGTTCTTTTGCCAGGAAGGGGTCCCTTGGGACACTTTCTTCGAAGGTTTCTGCCAGTCTACAACTGGACACCAGCCAGTGGCTGAAGGAGTCACTAGCTGCTGATCACAGGACGTCGTGATCATCATATGTTATTGAAAGTGATTTAGAGAAGCCGTCACAATTATTGAAATCATCTAAGTAGAGGAAAGACAAGAAAAAGCCTTCCAAGAAGGCCCTGATGCCACCAGTTCCCACCTGTTCCACAGCTGCGGCAGAGATTCCGGTGACCCCTGATGCCCCAATTCACTGATCCCAGATCCTACATGTGTTGATGCCATAACCCCTCAACAAGTGGCAGCAGGTGATCATAGGGCATACCGTATTTACTCGAATCTAAGCCGCACTTTTTTTCCGTTTTTTGCAATCCAAAAAACCGCCTGCGGCTTAGAATCGAGTGCAAAGTAAGCGGAAGTTCTGAAAAATGTTGGTAGGTGCCACCACAACTAACTTCTGCCGTCAAATATATGTAGCGCTACACAGGCATGCTTTGCAGTCACAGAGATAAATACTAGCGCCAAAATCTCTGCGTCAGTAAATAAATTTTAAAAACAGGTGGAAGACGAGCTTTTTTCTCCGCCCCGAGTTTCGACCACTGCATTTTCGTACATTATCCAACGAAGTAAATACAAATTCCGTATTGTTCATCTTCGAATGTAGCAGCATTTCAATGTACTACGAAAATCCGACTGGCAAAACTGTTTGGGATGTTTGTCAATATGGCTCTACATTCTGAATTTTTTCCTACCTGTGAGAAGACGCGGTTGTTAATAGGAACTTTTATGAATTGTGAATCACATGCAGTATTCTCTTCACCAAAAGGATAATACGAATATAAACATTTTGCCATGTATTCTTTCGTGTTTGCTGCTATCTCATTTAAATCCTGTCTGCCTAATAAACTACGAAACTAGAGTGAGACAATAGCAAACGTGGAACAATATACGTATCATGTCATGTTTATATTCGTATTATTCTTATGCCTAATAGTGATACAGTCAGAAATGAAGCACGGCAATTGACTAGATTTTTAAATCTAAGATGACTCTAATTTCTGTGCAGAATGTAATGTACTAAAGAGGCGTCTGCAAAGATTTTCAAACGGAGAAAAATTTTCACCAAACTCTCGTTCAGAACATCTTCTATCATACACAGTCTATTATTTGGATCTTAGAAAACGGCAGTGTAAGTAACAACAAATAGCAGTCCCTTGCCATTGTTTCACTAATGAGACGATTCCTTTTTTTTTTAAAAATTGTAAGCGCGGCAGCGCGCACAAAAGCAAGCCATGCTGCGAGCGGCGACAGGTCGTAAACGCTCATTATTAGAATGCGACAAACAATGCACGACACAGTGCAATAATGCATTTTCAGTTTAGAGGAAGTAAACACCTATAACAAAGAGAACGGCAGATCAAAGAAAAATAAGCAGTCAATTCAAACCAGACGAAGCACATGAAAAAGGAAGGGTACCCGTATAAATACGGACGGAGCGCCTGAAGCATAGCAATGGCTACCTGGTAAAGCTTAACTGCTAAGCTCACAACTTGAACCAAACTACTATAGCTGTATCATCAATCATTCGGCCTAAATTGTGTCTCATATTACAATGGACCAACTTTGTTTCAATTTGGAGGTGCGGCCTAAAACTTTCTCTCCCCTTGAATTTCGAGTCTCAAATTTCAGGTGTGGCTTAGATTCGGAAAAAAATTTTTTCCTTGATTTCAAGTCTCATTTTTCAGGTGCGGCTTAGATTCGAGTAAATACGGTAACCTGTCCACTTGGTCCTTTCATGGCCTCACAGTATATCGACAACATCGTTCTCCAGTGGAATTGTAGTGGATTCCTCCATCACCCGGATGAGCTATGACAGCTTGTAAGCACTTCACCTGCCTTGTGCATTGCCCTTCAGGAGATATGATTTCCAGCAACGTGGACCACAGCCATTTGTGGATACCAAGAATAATATAAGAATCATGCTACCTATGACATGGTGTTGCGCAGAGTTTGCACATAGGTTCTAGACACTCTTTATAGCAAACTTGTGCCTCTTAATACACCTTTGGAGGCTATGACTGTTGAGGTGAAGGCATTTCAAGACATCTATCTGCAATGTTTACCTCCCCCTGATGGTGAAGTGTCTCAGAATATATTGTTTGCATTGGTTTCTCAGCTCCCCCCACCTTTCCTAATTTCGAGAGATTTAAATGCCCATAACCCTTTGTGGGGTGGAACAATGATCACTGGCTGTGGTAAAGACCTTGAAAACTTACTGGCACAATGTGATCTTTGCCCCTTGAGTATTGGTACCCCCACAAACTTCAGTGTGGTAAACAGAACTTTTTTGACCATTAACTTTTCCATTCATAGCCCTAGTTTTCTCCCATCCATCCACAATGACCTGTGTGGTAGTGACCACTTTTCAATCTTCATGTCCCTCCCTCAGTGTCTCTCCTGTTGATGCTTGCCCAGATGGGCTCTCAACAGTGTTGACTGGGATGCTTTCACCTCTGCTGTTGCCCTTGGCTCCCTGTTGCACAGAGAGATCAGTGAGGCAGTCCAGAATACAACTACAGCCATTCTTTGTGTTGTGTCTAGGAATCCTACATACTCGGTTCGCTAGACAATCAATCAAACAACTCATATTAATGAGTTTTATTACAACAAGTACAAATACTTAACTTTGATCTGAGAATTCTTGTAGTCCTTTGTACTTGATCATCCAAAAGTGTAACTACACAGATGTATCGCAAGCAAAAGGCGACTTACGAAATATTGTCTTATGCAGAATAGACAAACACAAGTAACACTTCTGGTCCTAGTGACTGCTACTAACAAAATCTGTAAACTGAACTGCAGTGACTGCTGAGCTCTAACTGAGCTACGTGGAGATTACTACTGAAGAAGCTACAATGCATCGGTTATGAAAGTGGCTAACATTGAAGCTGCTATCATAGTGGCTAATGTTGAAGCTGCTATCGAAGTGGGCTGCCACCAGTCGGGTGCGGCACTTATGTCGTCTTCACTTAGGGGCCGCTGCTGTTGCATTGTTATCCTGGAGGGAGGTCGGTCATTGTGCGATTGACTGACCTCTTCTGAGCCTTCTCTTCTCTGTCGTTACCGACTGGCATGCCAGCGCTGACTTTCCACCACTTTCAGTAGCTGATCACCTGTTAATTGGATCTGCCTCAACAGAAACAGTACCTTGATGGGCATCAGATATCTCAGAAGCCATTAGAGATTGTAAGCGGGCTCTCCATTACCATTAGTGGCACCCATTGCTGGAGCATCTCATTGCTTTTAAATGGCTCTATTCCCAGGTCCATCACCTAATAAAACAACAGAAGCAAGAATGCTGGGAATTGTAGTTTCAACCATCGGACCATGTGTCTCCCATTCGCAGGTTTGGACAAAGATCAGACATATCTACAGATGCTAGAGCACAGCAGGTGCACCTGCTACCTTGAATGGCACTGTCTGCACTGACCCAGATGCCATTGCTAAGCATTTTGCACTGCGTTGTGCTCAAGCCTTTGCATATGAGAATTATCAACCTGCCTTTTTTGTCCTAAACCAGTGGGTGGAGCTAAAGCAGTTGTCTTCTACTATACCTCACCTGGAGCCATATAATGCTCCATTCAGTGAGTGGGAATTCGTCAATGTTCTAACCCACTGTCCTGATGCCTGCAGCCTCAGGGCCAGACTGCATCCTCGATCAAATGATCAAGCACCAACCAGTGGATTGTCAGCCTCATATCTATGCCATTTTTAACTGCATCTGGAGCGAAGGTGAGTTCCGATTGCAATGATGAGAAAGCATTATCGGGGTCTTCTGGCTCCATCCCAGGGTGGTTTCACCAAGGCTGTTCCAATACTGATAATCTGGTTTACCTGATGTCTGCCATCCAAACAGCTTTTGCCTGACGTCAACACTTCATAGGCGTCTGTGTCAATTTGCAAAAGGCTTATGACACCACATTGCAACGCCACAAGCTCCCAATTTTTATCCAGAACTTCTTATCACACCATGTGTTCTGGGTTCGAGTTGGTGCTTGCTTGCCGTCTGTCCTCTATGCCCGATCATCCATCCTATGCCTCCTCTCTTGATGACTCCCTCAATTGCCAATATGGGGTAAGCATAACTCATTTTTGCCTCCCAAGTTTCGCTTTCATATAATGCTTTGGAAGCTTAACCTTACATTGCCTGTCACTTTCTCTATGGGTGAAAACCCTTCACCACCTTGGCGTCATGCAGGGTCTGTGTTCATCTTGAACTTAATTTGCTTCCCAAGGGTATTACTCGAGATTCGACATATCACTGTAAGTTTCTCAAAGTTTGCACGCAAATTGGAGACAGCACCTTCATCTACACTGATGGTTCTAAGATCCTTCGTGGTATCAAATGCGCCTTTGTCATGGGCAACAAACATTTTAGATACTGGCTTCTAGACCAGTGCTGAATTTTTACCGCAGAGCTTTCTGCCCTCTATCAGGCCACTGAGTACGTCCGATGACATAGGCTTCTCAATTGTGTATTATGTTGAAATTCACTTACTGCCCTCCAGAGCCCCTGTGTCCTACACACATACCATCCCTTGGTACAACAAATACGCAAGTGCTTCCAGCCGCTCGCTGATTATGGAGCCAATGTAATTTTCACGTGGGTCCCTAGTCACGTTGGAGCGTTGGGGAATGAAGCTGCCGATGGTGCTACCAAAGCTGCAGTCTGATTACCTAGGTCTTTTAGCTATTCTGTCTCTTCAGATGATCTCTGTGTTGCTGCACGTAGGAACATTGTGTCCCTCTGGCATGAACACTGGTCTTCTCCATATGGGAACAATCTCTGGGAAATTAAACGCCTCCCAACAGCTTGGGTGACTTCCTCTCGCCCCTTCTGTCATGAGGAAATACTTTCAGCTCGGCTGCGTATTCAGCATTGTCATTTCAGTCACTGTCATTTGTTAAATGGAGATGCCGCACTACTCTGTGCTTACTGCAACCAACCATTGACAGTGTGCTATTTTCTGACCCAATGCCGATTTAATAACTGTTTATGTTTTAATATATGTTTGTCATCTGAATTAAGATGTTTTAGCAGATACAGCATGAGCTGTAGATCACATTTTGCTTTTTATTTGTCAGAGTAATATGGTGAAGGAAATTTAATTTTCAACCGTTTGAGCACCCTCCTCAAAGGGGAAGTGATTGTTTTAAGCTACCCCTCTACTCCCATTGATTAGGCTCTGAGTATTAGGCCTTGAGTATCAACTGCATCTGGTAATTTACTATTTAAAGTTATATGACATGGGTACTTATGACCTCAGCTGTTTTTCACCCTAAAGTAACAACAGCAACAGCAACTCCTATTGTGGATTCCAGAGATTTTGGTCCCTCAGAAACATATTGTGGGTATAAATAAATAGTGGCTGCTAAAATTATACTGTTATTGTTGTGGTCTTCAGTCCAGAGACTGGTTTGATGCAGCTCTTTGTGCTACTCTATCCTGTGCAAGCTTCCTTATCTCCCAGTACCTACTGCAACCTACATCCTTCTGAATCTGTTCAGTGTATTGTTCACTTGGTCTCACTCTATGATTTTTACCCTTCACACTGCCCTCCGATACTAAATTGGTGATCCCTTGATGCCTCAGAATATGTCCTACCAAGCGATCCCTTCTTCTAGTCAAGTTGTGCCACAAATTTTTCTTCTCCCCAATTCTATTCAATACTTCATTAGTTATGTGATCTACCCATCTGATCTTCAGCATTCTTCTGTAGCACCACATTTCGAAAGCTTCTATTCTCTTCTTGTCTAAACTGTTTATTGTCCACATTCACTCCCATACATGGCTACACTCCATACAAATTCTTTCAGAAACGACTTCATGACACTTAAAGCTATACTCAATGTTAATAAATTTCTCTTCTTCAGAAACGCTTTCCTTGCCATTGCCAGTCTACATTTTATATCCTCTCTACTTCGATCATCATCAGTTATTTTGCTCCCCAGATAGCAAAACTCATTTACTAAATCAAATTCTCTCAGCATCACCCAATTTAATTAGACTACATTCCATTTTCCTCATTTTGCCTTTGTTGATGTTCATCTTATACCCTCCTTTCAAGACACTGTCCATTCTGTTCAGCTGCTCTTCCAGGTCCTTTGCTGTCTCTGACAAAATTACAATGTCATCGGCAAACCTCAAAGTTTTTATTTCTTCCCCATGGATTTTAATTCTTACTCCGAATTTTTGTTTTCTTTACTGCTTGCTCAATATACAGATTGAATAACATCGGGGATAGGCTACAACCCTGTCTCACCCCCTTCCCAACCCCTGCTTCCCTTTCATGCCCCTCACCTCTCATAACTGCCATCTGGTTTATGTACAAATTGTAAATAGCCTTTCACTCCCTGTATTTTACCCCTGCCACCTTCAGAATTTGAAAGAGAGTATTCCAGTCAACATTGTCAAAAGCTTTCTCTAAGTCTACAAATGCTAGAAACGTAGGTTTGCTTTTCCTTAATCTATTTTCTAAGATAAGTCGTAGGGTCAGTATTGCCTCATGTGTTCCAACATTTCTACGGAATCCAAACTGATCTTCACCGAGGTCGGGTTCTACCAGTTTTTCCATTCGTCTGTAAAGAATTCGCATTAGTATTTTGCAGCTGTGACTTATTAAACTGATTGTTCGGTAATTTTCACATCTGTCAACACCTGCTTTCTTTGGGATTGGTATTATTATATTCTTCTTGAAGTCTAAGGGTATTTCGCCTGTCTCATACATCTTGCTCACTAGATGGTAGAGTTTTGTCAGGATTGGCTCTCCCAAGGCCGTCAGTAGTTCCAATGGAATGTTGTCTACTCCCGGGGCCTTGTTTCGACTCAGTTCTTTCAGTGCTCTGTCAAACTCTTCACGCAGTATCATATCTCCCATTTCAACTTAATCTACATCCTCTTCCATTTCCATAATATTGTCCTCAAGAACATCGCCCTTGTATAGACACTCTATATACTCCTTCCACCATTCTGCTTTCCCTTCTTTACTTAGAACTGGGTTTCCATCTGAGCTGTTGATATTCATGCAAGTGATCCTCTTTTCTCCAAAGGTCTCTTTAATTTTTCTGTAGGCAGTATCTATCTTACCCCTAATGATATACGCCTCTACATCCTTCCATTTGCCCTCTAGCCATCCCTGCTTAGCCATTTTGCACTTCCTGTAGATCTCATTTTTGAGACATTTGTATTCCTTTTTGTCTGCTTCATTTACTGCAGTTCTGTATTTTCTCCTTTCATCAATTAAATTCAATATATCTTCTGTTACCCAAAGATTTCTACTAGCCTTCGTCTTTTTACCTACTTGGTCCTCTGCTGCCTTCACTATTTCATCTCTCAAAGCTACCCATTCTTCTTCTACGGTATTTCTTTCCCCCATTCTTGTCAATTGTTCCTGAAACTCTCTACAACCTCTGGTTTAGTCAGTTTATCCAGGTCCCATCTCCTTAAATTCCTACCTTTGTGCAGTTTCTTCAGTTTTAATCTACAGTTCATAACCAATAGATTGTGGTCAGAGTCCACTTCTGCCCCTGGAAATGTCTTACAATTTAAAACCTGGTTCCTAAATCTTTGTCTTACCATTATATAATTTATCTGAAACCTTACAGTATCTCCAGGCTTCTTCCATGTATACAACCTTCTTTCATGATTCTTGAACCAAGTGTTAGCTATGATAAAGTTATGCTCTGTGCAAAATTCTACCAGGCAGCTTCCTCTTTCATTCCTAACCCCCATTCCATATTCACCTACTACGTTTCCTTCTCTTCCTTTTCCTACTATTGAATTCTAGTCACTCATGACTATTAAATTTTCGTCACCCTTCACTACCTGAATAATTTCTTTTATCTCATCATACATTTCATCAATTTCTTCATCATCTGAGGAGCTAATTGGCATATAAACTTGTACGACTGTGGTAGGCGTGGGCTTCGTATCTATCTTGGCCATAATAATGTGTACACTATGCTGTTGGTAGTAGCTTACCCGCATTCCTATTTTTTTATTCATTATTAAACCTACTCCTGCATTACCCCTATTTGATTTTGTATTTATAACCCTGTATTCACCAGACCAGAAGTCTTTTTCTTCCTGCCACTGAACTTCACTAATTCCCACTATATCTAACCTCAACCTATCCATTTCCCTTTTTAAATTTTCTAACCTACCTGCCCGATTAAGAGATCTGACATTCCACACTCCGATCCGTAGAACGCCAGTTTTCTTTCTCCTGATAACAATGTCCTCCTGAGAAGTCCCCACCCAGAGATTTGGATGGGGGACTATTTTACGTCCGAAATATTTTACCCAAGAGGACACCACCATCATTTAACTGTACAGTAAAGCTGCATGCCCTTGGGAAAAATTACGGCTGTAGTTTCCCCTTGCTTGCAGCCGTTCGCAGTACCAGCACAGCAAGGCCGTTTTGGTTAGTGTTACAAGGCCAGATCAGTCAATCATCCAGACTGTTGCCCCTGCAACTACTGAAAAGGCTGCTGCCCCTCTTCAGGAACTACATGTTTGTCTGGCATCTCAACAGATACCCCTCCGTTGTGGATGCACCTACGCTACGGGTAGCACGCAAGCCTCCCCACCAACGGCAAGGTGCATGGTTCATGTAGGGGGAAAAGTAGACTAGTTTCATTAATTACTGTTCACATCTGTGAGACCTATAAAAAAATATGACTAATGGTGGATATTTACCATATACAAAGGAGGATGGCATGATTGGTCACAGGTTTGTTTGACTCACAGAAGACCAGAATCTGAATTGGCAGACTATTGAAGATATATGTACATCTTTCCACAAAAGACTGCATACAAAATTTCAAGAACTAGTATTAAGATAAGAGTCTAGAGGCATTCTTCTGTCCTGCCATGTATTATTCCCATAGGTAATGTGAAGACAAATTTAAATTATAGCTTGCACAGATGCATTTAAGCAGTCATTCTTCCCGCACTCTGTACATGCTTAGAATGAGAAGAAACCCTGACATGTGATACCATGCAAAGTACCCTCTCAGGGGCTCAGCATTCATTTGCTGAGTACAGGCTTGGTGACACCAGGGTTCCTGACCTGGGAGCTGGTAAGCACCGACAGTCCTCTGTCACTGTAAGCTCTTGGCATGCTTCAGTGCCCACTGTGGGGCAAGCGGTGGAAATTGTGTGTTTCGGAGAATGGGGGCCTTGGCTTCACTGCCTGGACCGCAAGGAAGGTACACACCTCTATAAAAAAACCTCTCAACCTCAAGGTGTGCTAAGTGCTGACAAGGTGAATGGCTGTTGAGATAAAACAGTCTCTAACAGCAACCTCTGGGGCATCTGTCACCCTCCAGTTTTATAAGGCTTGCTGAAGCATGCAGGCTCTGCCTGGGTTGATGTTTGTTTCCCTAGTATCTCGTGGGATCCCTATGGAACGGTCTCGTCAAACTATTACTCCTGATGAGATGGCTGTACTGTCAGGTAGTACCTACACCCACTCATCAGAGAGAGCTCAGTTGGTGAGTCCTCCCACTAAGAAGTCTCAGAATCATAGTACGGGTATTGGTGTGCCATTAACACTTTCATTGTAATCAAGCGAACAGAGGAACCTCTGAAAAGGTCTCTGCTTTTTATATTCACAAGGTGTTGGAAGGTATTGCTGAGTCTCTAAAAAGTGTCAAATGACTTCGTAATGGAACACTTCTAGTTGAAACTGCTAATTCAAATCAAATATCCAAGCTTCTGGGATGGAAGGCCTTAGGCGAATACACAGTTGAGGCTGAGTTGCATAACACCCCTACTAACGTTAAGGGTGTGGTTACCTGCTCCAATATAGTGGAGGTGGACCCCACAGAGTTAGGTGAAGAATGGAAAAATATTGGCATCACGAAAGTGCAGGATTATATGAGGAGAGTCAATGGCAAATTGGAAAAATCAGCAACATTTATTCTAATGTTTAGTACTCTGGAATTATCAGAACATATCCTTGCAAACCATATCCATCCTAAGGATAGCCCGTATGTTCCTAACCCAATGCAATGCTTCAGATGTCAAAGATTTGACCATACCACTGTGGGATGTAGTGGGAGGACTACAGGTGGCAATTGTGGAGGCTCTTCTCACAAATCAGGCAGTTCTTGTACATTTTCTCCCAAATGTGTAAACTGCTTGTGACGACATTCACCTTCTTTATTTCTTCATTTGTTGTCCTCAGTGTTGACATACTGCGTTGCTACACTGGCTGAAAAATGGGTTGTGGAAGTACACCACAGACTACTTCAATTGATGTAGCCGACAGGTGCACATTTGCGTTTACAGTACTTTACTTTCACAGTTCACAATCCCCCAGTAATACACAGTTATATGGCCAGTGCACTATTGTTTAACTTTCGATAAGCCTCATTAATAGGTTACAGGCGAACATCCACATATTGCTACAATAGTTTCCTGTTGAACATCTATGAGCAGTAAAAACCTAACCACAAAGTTCACAGTACTTGAAGAATAGAAAGGTACATATGGATCACTGTCATTGTTTTAACACACGGCCTAATTGTGTAACACTTATTTCACAGTAAAGTTAAAGCATTGTTGTTGTTGTAACCAACACAGTTTTCTCTTCTGAAACTCAGTCATGGAGTGGCTGTCTCAGGACCAAAAATCCCTTATATATCCTCACAATAATAGGTGCTGAAACCACACATTGTTCGAAGTTTAATTTACAGAAATTACAATTAAAATTTAACTCATTAAATTAACTGAATACATCAAAAAATTAGTTGTTTTTAACAGTTTCTTCTACTACAAGGGTAAGCCAAATTATTTGTTTAAATGATGAAATTAACAAATATCGTTATGCAAACAATACTTTTGACAAAACTGTTAATTACTTTGAAATTAATTAAGGGCTGGCTTTGCAAACATGTTTTTGAATAAAGCCAACAACCATCAGAAGCCAACTAAGCCATACCACAACTCAAGCAACAACCTCATCCAATAAATAAAGAAAAACATCCTTTAAAAAGTAGTTCCAAGACCAAGAAAGTGGTACTTAAACCTTTGAATTGGCTAGCTCACTCTCTCTCTGATGGGGACTATGCTCTTTACCTCCCTGCGCGTCCAGCGGTTAGAATAGGCCCGAGGTATTCCTGTCTGTCGTAAGAGGCAACTAAAGAGTGTCTCACACTTTCGGCCTTTGTGATGGTCCCCTGTAGGGTCTGACCTCAATTTTTTTCAAAATTTTCCTGAAGAGCGAGCCAATTGGGTAAAGGTGCCTTACATGGTACATCGTGTCCATCATGCGCTGAGACCTTTTGCATCCTTCAGCGATGTGGATCTGCACTTCTGCTCATTATCCAACTGTGGGATGAGGTCACCCTCCTGGGTGTGTATTTTTCCATCAACTATGCAGTATCGTTTTCTATGCTGACGATGATAATGGACTTGTTTGCTTGGTTGCACCTGATATCCAGCACAATAGCCAGTTCCTTGTGGTGGGGCCACCGTGTGCTCTGTTGGTTGTAGCCCCCTGACAACACAGGGATCGCTCTGCTGATGCCTGTGCCATTAACTCCCCTCATAAACCGAGGGGTAGATGCCCATCCCCCTGGGGCATCAGGACTCCTGGCAATGGTCATCCTGCCAGGTGGCCTTTGCTGCGGCTGGGTGGCACCTGTGGGGAGGGCCCCTGTTCAGAGTGGGTGGCATCAGGGTAGATGACAAGCGATGAAGCGTAGTACATTATCTCTTGCTGGTGGTCCAACACCAGCAGTCTCTAAATGTTCACGGGCTCAATTCAGTGCACAGAAGTATGGACACACATTGTTCCCCTCCCTGGCCACATCTTAGAACATCAGGCTAAGGATGGCAGCGGCTCTTACTTGGCCCCGTACCTTGTATGTTGGAGAGCTGATGGGGAATCTTTTATGACGATGAAGCCTCAGTATTTTGTTGAGCATATAGAGGACAAGTTTCTGTAACCATCATGCCTCATAAGAGCTCAAATATGGTCCAGGGTATAATATTTCACAGATACCTTCTTTTGCAGACCGACGATGAGCTGCATGCCAATTTAGAACAGCAAGATGTACATTTTGTTTGGCATGTCTACCGGGGCCCGAGGGATAATCAGGTTGCCACCGGTGCCTTCATCTTGGCCTTAGAGGATGATACATTACCCAAGAAGGTCAAGGTGATGGTCTAACGCTGTAATGTAAAATGCTGTAATGTAAATGCTTTAAATGTTGGAAGTTCGGTCATATGTCATCCCGCTGTACTTCCAGCATCACATATCGAGATTGCGGACACCCATGACATCGCTATACTCCATGTGCCCCGCCTCCCATCTGTGTCAACTGTGTAGAGCACCATTTGCCTTCCTCGTCAGACTGCAGGATTCTCCAGAGGGAAAGAAAAATCATGGAGTAATAAACCCTGAACCAACTGACCTACTCTGAGGCTAAGAGGAAATTTGAATGCCTACATGCTGTACACATGACATCGCCTTACGGCGCTGCTACAACAGTTCTAGCCCCATCAGCTCCGCCAACCGCAGTCACCTCTCAGAGCCAGAAGACCACACCCGCCCTCTTGATAGTGGGGGGCACTTCCCTCCCTGTTGCTCCCGCACCACCAACTTCAAGAATAACACCCCCTCAACCATCAGGGATGTCTGTCCCCACTTCTAAGCCAGAGAAGTGTACAACTTCTTTGGCTGCTCTTGCTAGGAAGGAGTCCCTTGGGTTACATCCTTCCCAGGTTTCTGCTAGTGGGAAAGATGACACCCGCCAGTGACTGAAAAGCCCAAAAGCAGCTGGTTGCAGGGCTTCACATTCATCCTCAGTCCCGGAGACTGAACCAGTGAAGTCTTCCCAGTCAGGGAAACACAAGGAACAGCGAGATAAATCCAAAAAGAAGTTCCCCAAGACCACGGGAATTGTGGTGGCACCCATACCACTGCTACCTACAAGCTCTGCATCTGCGGATGAGGTGGAGATTCTGGCATCTGCTGAGGACTTAGATCTCGCCGGACCCTCAGACACTATGGATATAGACTGCTCAGGCAATAAGTTGGTGGCAGCAGGTGATACTGAGGCGTAAACTGCCTCATTGAATGTTCCAGCCTTCCCAGTCTCATGATGATGTCATCCTCCAGCAAAATTGCGGCAGTTTTTTCCACCGCCTGGCTGAGGTACGGCAACTGTTAAGCTTTCCACCTGCTTTCTGCATTGCCCTCTAGGAAACCTGATTCCCGGCAATGCGGACCCCCTGCCTTTTGCAGCTATAAGGGATATTACAGGAACCGTACCGACTATAATCGAGTGTCAGGTAGAGTTTGCATTTATGCCCTAAACTCAGTCTTTAGTGAAACTGTGCCCATTCAAATCCCTCTTGAAGCTGTGGCTGTCAGAATAAGAATGACATAGGAAATAACTGTGTGCAATGTATATCTTCCTCCAGATGGTGCAGTACCCCTGAATGTGTTAGCTGCACTGATTGATCAACTCCCTAAACCTTTCCTACTTTTGGGAGATTTTAACGCCCATAACACCCTTTTGGGGTAGCATCGTGCTTGCTGGCCGAGGCAGAGGTGTTGAAACTTTACTGTCTCAATTCGACCTCTGCCTCTTAAATACTGGGGCCGCCATACATTTCATTGTGGCTCATGGTAGTTACTCGGCCATTAATTTATCACTTTGCAGTCCAGGTCTTCTCCCATCTATCCACTGGAGAGCACATGACGACTTGTGTGGTAGTGACCACTTTCCCATCTTCCTGTCTCTGCCCCTCAGGCCCATGGACGCCTGCCCAGATGGGCTTTAAACAAGGCGGACTCGGAAACTTTCACCTCTTGCTGTCACCGTTGAATCTCCCCCACACGGTATCATCGATGTGATGGTTGAGCAGATAACTACAACAATTGTTTCTGCAGCAGAAACGTGATCCATCACTCTTTAGAGTGCCCGAGGCATAAGGCAGTCCCTTGGTGGTCGCCGAAAGTTGCTGAAGCAATTAAGGAGCGTTCGCGAGCTCTACAGCGACACCCTGGCCGAGGCAGAGATGTTGAAACTTTACTGTCTCAATTCGACCTCTGCCTCTTAAATACTGGGGCTGCCACACATTTCAGTGTGGCTCGTGGTAGTTACTGGGCCATTGATTTATCAATTTGCAGCCCAGGACTTCTCCTATCTATCCACTGGAGAGCACATGACAACCTGTGTGGTAGTGACAATTTGCCCATCTTCCTTTCATGGCCCCTTCGTCAGGCCTATGGACACCTGTCCAGATGGGCTTTAAACAGGGTGTACTGGGAAACTTTCACATCTGCTGTCACCATTGAATCTCCCCACATGGGAACATCGATGTGATTGTTAAGCAGATGACAACAACAGGTGTTACTCTATAGGGTGCCCCCTGTGATGGGCAGTCCCTTGGTTGTCGCCGGAAGTCTCTGAATCAATTGAGTAGCGTCGGTGAGATCTACAATGGCGTAAGTGGCACCCTTCCCTGGAGCGCCTCATAACCTTTAAACGGCTCCATACTCGCATTTACCAAGTTATCAAACCACGGAAGCAGAAGTGATGGGAAAGACATGTGTCAACCATTGGGTGCCACACGTCACCTTCCCAAGTCTGGGCAAAGATCAAACGTGTTTTAGGGCACCAGACCCCAACAGGTATTCCCGGTGTTAACATAACTGGCGTGTTATCTACCGATGCAAACGCAATTACTGAGCACTTTGCTGAGCACTAGGCTCGAGCCACTGCATCAGAGAATTACCTCCCAGCCTTTCGCACTCCCAAATGGCAGCTGGAAGGGAAAGTCCTCTCTTTTACTACATGCCACAGTGAATCCTATAATGTCCTGTTTACAGAGTGGGAGCTCCTCAGTGCCCTTGCACATTGCCCCGACACCGCTCCTGGACCATATTTGATCCACAGTCAGATGATTAAACATCTCTCATCTGACTACAAGCGAGATTTCGTCATCTTCAACCGCGGATCTGGTGCGATGGCATCTTTCTGTCACAATGGCGGGAGAGCACCATCATTCCGGTGCTCAAACCTGGGAAAAACCCACTTAATGTGGATAGCTATCAGCCTCACCACTGCTCTTTGTAATGTGCTGGAACGTACGGTGTGTCGGCGGTTGGGCTGGGTCCAGGAGTCACATGACCTACTGGCTCCATGTCGGGGCAGCTTCCTCCAGGGTCACCCTACCACCGATAATCTTGTGTCCCTAGAGGCTGCCATCCAAACAGCCTTTCCCCAATGCCAACACCTGGTTACTGTCTTTTTTGATTTACAAAAAGCACATGACACGACCTGGCAACATCATATCCTTGTCACATTATACGAGTGGGGTCTCCGAGGCCCAATCCCGTTCCTTCATACTTTCTGTATCCAAGTTTATGCCTCACATAGTTCCCCCCGTATCCAGGAGAATGGGGTCCCGCAGGGCTCTGTATTGAGTGTCTCTCTATTCTTAGTAGCCATTGATGGTCTAGCAGCAGCTGTAGGGCCGTCCGTCTCACCTTCTGTCTATGCAGACGATTTCTGCATTTCAGACTGCTCCAGCGGTACTGGTGTTGCTGAGCGGCGCCTACAGGGAGCCATCCACAAGGGGCAGTCATAGGCTCTAGCCCATGGTTTGCAGTTGCGGTCGCAAAGTCGTGTGTTATGCACTTCTGTTGTTGCCGTACCGTTCATTCAGAACCAGAACTTTACCTGAATGATGATCCACTCACTGTAGTGGAGACATATCGATTCTAAGGACTGGTTTTCGATGCCCAGTTGACTTGGCTTCCCCACCTTCATCAGCTTAAGCAGAAGTGCTGGCAGCACCTCAATGCCCTCTGCTATGTGAGCAACACCAACTGGGTTGCAGATTGCTCTACACTGCTGCAGCTCTACAGAGCCCTTGTTCAATCCTGCCTTGACTATGGGAGTCTGGTTTATGGTTCGGCGGCACCCTCAGCGTTGCGTTAACTCGACCCAGTGCACCACTGTGGCATTCGCCTAATGACAGGAGCTTTTAGGATGAGCCCAATCCAGCGTCCTTGTGGAAGCCAGAGTGCCTCCATAGCAGGTTAAGCGTGCACAACTGCTGGCCAGTTATTTTGCACACGTTCATAGTTCTCCTGCGCATCCAAATTACCGTCTCCTTTTCCCACCCACAGCGGTTCAACTCCCGCATCGGCGGCCCAGGTCAGGGCTTTCAATTGCAGTTCGTGTCCGATCCCTTCTTTCTGATCTGGAGTCCTTGCCTTTACCACCTATACTTGAGGTCCATTCACATACATCTCCATAGTGTACACCTAGGCCGCAGCTTTGCCTGGACCTTTCACATGGCCTAAGGACTCAGTTAACCTCGTAGCTCTCCGCTGCCACTTCCCCTCGATTCTTGACAAGTACCAAGGCCATGAAGTTGTTTACACTGACATCTCGATGGCTGATGCTCATGCCGGCTTCGCTTATGTCCATGGAGGACATATTGAACAGCATTCCATGCCCGATGGCTGCAGTGTTTTCACTGCCGAGCTGGTGGCTATATCTCGTGCTCTTGGGCACATCTGTTCGTGCCCTGTGGAAGTGTTTCTTCTGTGTACTGACTCCTTGAGTAGCCTACAAGCTGTCAACCAGTGCTACCCTCGTCATCCTTTGATAGCGACCATCCAGGAGTCCATCTATGCCCTGTAACGGTCCATTCAATCAGTGGTGTTTTTCTGGTCCCCAGGTCACATCGGAGTCCCAGACAACGAACTTGCCACTAGGCTTGCTAAACAGCTACGCAGAAACCGCTTCTGGAGATGGGAATCTCTAAACCTGACCTGCGTTTTGACTTGCACCACAGTGTTTTTTGGCTTTGGGAGATAGAATGGCATAACAGTATGCAGAACAAACTGCGTGTCATTAAAAAGACTACAAATGTGTAAAAGTCTTCCATGCGGGCCTCTCGCAGGGAATCAGTTGTACTCTGCAGGCTCCACATTGGCCACGCTTGGGCGACCCATGGTTACTTCCTGCTCCTTGAAGACCCGCCTCAGTGTTGGTGCGGCACCCTGTTGACAGTGGCCCATATTCTGGTGCACTGTCCCACTTTGACTGACCAGCGTCGAAATCTTGGGTTACCGGACTCGTTGCCACTCATTTTATCTGACAATGCCTCATTGGCTGATTTAGGTTTACATTTTATTTGTGAGGGTGGGTTTTATCATTTGATCTAAGTTGTAGCACATGTCCTTTGTCCCTCTGTGTCCTCCACCCTTGTGCTTTTGGGGTGAAGGTTTTAATGTGTTGCAGTGTGGCTGGCTTCTCCTTTTTATTCTCATGGTTGGCCAGCCACTGTAATCTGCTTTCTTGTTTTACTCTCTTCTGTTTCTAGCATCTCTCTGTTGTTTTCTTGTCCTCTTTTGGTCCTTTTAGTGTTCATTGGCTTTCCTGCGTTCTTGTGGTTTTCCCTTTCTTTCCGTTTTGTGTTATATGTCTCATCTGTTTTATTCTCACGCTTTTGGCATTGTTTTGTTAGGAACAAGGGATCGATGACCTCATAGTTTGATCCCTTCCCCTCTCGTTTAAACTAACCAACCAACATATGCTCTTTAGGGTATGGACTTCCAGTCAGAGTAACTGGAGGGCCAGGAACCAGCTAACATTCCCCTTGACCTCCCCGGTATGTCAACACCTCCAAGGAAGAAAGACACAAACAGCCTTCACTAAACAGTGGCTTCCACAAGGACTTTTGTGTTTCAGTGGAATTTAAATGAATGTCTCTCACATTTGGAAGAATTACAGCTCCTGGTCCAGGAGAAACTGTTCTGCATCTTCTTACAAGAAACGTGTCTTAAAGTCACCAACACGCCTGCATTGCGGGGTTACCACCCAGACAGGAAGGACGATATTACTGGAGACAGGGCTAAAGATGGAGTGACTGTTCTCATTGATGACAGATGCTCTCCTCTCCAGTCCCTCTTACCACTACCATACAAAAAATTTCTGTGAAAGTTCTAGTACCCTTTAATATCACAGTGTGTTCTTTGTATCTTCCACCTAATGATGCTTTGGATGCAGAAGCACCGACAGAACTCTTCTAGGCACTCCTGTGCCCGTTCCTCCTTGTGGTGGACTTCAATGCACACAATGTGCTGTGGGAGTCAAAGTTTTAACCAGCCAGTGCTCGCAATGGGGGACAATAGTTTACGTTCTCAAGAAAATGTGCATTTTTTGGGTTTATTATTTGACTTGAAATTAACTTGGCTCCCATACCTGAATGATCTATGAACAAAGGGCTTCCAGTCATTGGATATTTTGTAGTGCCTTAGCGGAGGGTCCCACCTCGTGCAGTTGTATAGGGCATTTGTTTGATCACATTTAGCTTATGGCAGTGTGGTCTACGGATCAGCCCATACTTCCTACCTCAAGGTACTAGGTGCTAGGTGCTAGATGCTGTCCACTATGAGGATATTTGGATATCGACTGGAGCCTCCCGGACCAGCCCAGTTCAGAGTCTGTGTGCAGAGGCTGGTGAATCACCACTCTGGATTCGGCACTGTGTCCTTTTGGCTTGACAGGCACTGAAAATCTCAGCATCACCTCAGTCATAGGCATTTAGTGCAGTGGTCCAACCCATCTTTGAATGGTTGTTCAGGAATTGGCCCCGTGCAACCAAGCCATTTGGGATATGTGCTACAGATTGTCTCAAGGATTTGGATCTGTCAGGCATCAAAATACACAGCCAGTGATGAAACAACATTGCTGCCTTGGTGTCTTCAAAGGCTCAAAGTGATTTTAAACTTTACACACTACAAAAAAAACTTGTACTCCAGATTATGTTTTTATAGCTTTGTTTTTGTCCATTTTATGTACGTACCACAGTTTTATCATTGTTTAGACAGAGGGATCCCAGCAAGAGAATGTCCTCAGATGCTCTGCTGTTTTCCCTGATTGGGTTTTTAAAGTGTGTCTTCCCGAACAATTTACAAATTATAATGCAGAATTATACGACATTCTGATGACACTGGAAAGGATTCACAGACATCACCATACAAGATTTCTTGTCTGTTCCGACTCACTTAGTTCACTGCAAGCACTGCACCAACTGTATCCAGTAGGCCAGCTGATTAAGCTCATCCATGACTCCTTACAGTGGCTCCAACACCATGGCAAGGAGGTGAACTTTTGCTGGGTACCTTGCCACATCAGGATACAGGGAAACGACATGGCCGGCAAAGCCATCAAGGAAGCATGTCGGGATCTTGCTGTCCGTCACTATCTCATCCCTTTGCATGCCATCATCTCATTTTCTGACAGACACATTAAGTGTCAGTGGGAGACTGAATGGTTGCAGATGACAGAAAACAAACTGCAGTAACTCAGATTGACTGCAAAGGCATGGCAGAATTCATGTCAGCCTCACTACTGGAAGGAGATTCTGCTTACCAGACTGCGCATCGGACGTAGCCCTTTAACACATGGCTTCCACCATTGTGTGAAGTTTGTGGCATGCCACTTTCAGTTCAGCATATTTTGGCCACGTGTGTCCTATGTACTGATATTAGGGCAGCCCTCAGTCTTGATGGAGATCTGCCCACCATCCATGCAGATACTGTTTCCAGTGTTACAAAAGTTGTGAAATCTTGTGAGCTGTCAGGCCTTATCCCTAAATTGGTGGGGAAGGGAGGCAGACTTTAATATATTATAACCTGCTCTACATGTGGGAACAGCCTTCGTCCCAACTCATGAGATTGGCATGCTGACTTTTCGTCAGGGCGCTGGTGCCCACGATGTTGAGCGCCCCTGACCTCAAATCATCATCATCATCATCATCATCATCATCATCATCATCTACATCTACCAAGCACTTCAGTGGTTTGCAGAGTATGTATGTAGATGTAGATGCCCTCCACATACCACATTAGCCAATAACTTTACAGAGCATACATTAGTGCTCATAAACATAATGGAATCTGTAATTTTGTATGGAATTGAAGGAGTTTATGCCTTATTGACACTTGGCAGAAAGCACACGTCTTATAAAAAGACTCAAGAAAATCTTCTCGGTGACATTCCTTGCATTTCAAATGTAGAAAAGGAACATGACGTTGTGAGGTGAAGTCAAGGGCAGATCGATAATAAGAAATACCTCAATATTGCAGTACTTAGTGTATGGACTTCACAGTTTGGTGATATAGTCAACAGGCCGATAAACAACTGCACAATAGCAGGATTTGAATTGAACCCCACTTTCGGCAATTATTTTTTGTTTTATTTGATTAATTTGTTTAATGTATAGAAAATACAAAATTGATGGAAAAACAGTTCAAGGTTCTTAATAAGATTGTTTTGGCCCTCAAAAGGACTCGGCATGTGGTTTCTTCTTCACTTAATTTGCAGTCCAGAAGTCTTCCACTTAAATGACCATTGCATTCCGCCAGGACAAAAAGTATGCAGGGTGGGTCATAAAACTCTCATTTTCTGCCACCTCCTCCCAGGCAGCTAGGGCAACATCCCAAAGGTCATTGGTTGGGAGAGAGGGGTTGTTGATGTAGGGTCAGACCAGTTTTCTCATGTGGTCAGGTTTGTCCCCACACATATGATTTAAATAGGGCAGAGGTCTAGTGTGGGATGAGATGAGAAATCTCATACTGTTCTTCAGATCACTCCTGCACTGTAGCTAACAACCGTATAGGAGACTGACCATGCTAGAAAGATATTAATCGCTCGCACTGATGGGATCATGATAGATATTTCCCCATCAAACACTAATTGGTAGAATTGATGATCATCACAGAGTTTCCCCTTGACAGCCACACACTTGCTTTGCAGACCATCCTTTGAAAGCCAGCATAAGTGTGATAAGTAGTAGGTTTCTATTGCACCACATTTAATCAAGGATTTTGCCATGATGTGTTTACAAGTTCATTATCCTGGACTTGGGTTGTTAAACATGAACATAGAGTTCCAACATGCCTCATAGATTCTCCAGAGGGGCCAGAGATAGCAGTCATGTGTGTGTGAGGTGTGCTTGCTTATGTGACTGTGGAATAGCTGATAATGACCATTCATTGTCACCAACAGGCTACCCTGTCTAATGGCTTCCTCCCACATTTGCTCCAACCACATTCTCTGTGCACTTAGCCCACTTACAGTTCTCCACTATTTCTCTGTTACACATGCATGCTTTCTCTCTCTCTCTCTCTCTCTCTCTCTCTCTCTCTCTCTCTCTCTCTCTCACACACACACACACACACACACACACACACACACACACACACACACACACACACTCCACTTGAGTAACAAATCCATCAGGGACATTTCAGCCCATCTAAACCTGCTCAAGTTTGACTGTCGTTGATGTGTTTGTGAAGTATAAACACAAAGGAACAACCACAACTGAACAAAGACCAGGCAGGGACCATAAAGCATTGAAGAGTATGGTTATAAAAATCACATGAAATCAGCAGGAGGAGTCACTTGTGAGTTCCAAAGTGCTACCAGCAAACCAGCTGTCACAATGACTGCACATTGGGAGTTAAAAAGAATAGTGTACAGTAGAAGGGTTTGGGTTTGGCGTATGTCTGGAGAATGTTACCTGCCATCATATATGTAGTTCCAATAGTGAAGTAGAGAGCAGGTTATCTTTCTTGGTTAGGATGTGGTTCCCATATTGCAATGAAGGGAACACATTTTACAGCTTTGTGAACTGTGTACAGTAGAGGAACGATTTGTAGATCATGAATGTTTATATCAGCATGATACTGCACCGTGTCATAAAGCAGCATCTGGGAGGTAATGGTTTGTGGACAATAACATCCTGTTAGGGACTTGGCTGCCCAGAGTCTCAATCCGAACCCAATGGAACACTTCTGGGATGAGTTATATAATATATTTCGCTCAAGAGCCCAGAATGCAGTATCACTACCTTTTCTGCTAGTATAATGTGTTGTATGAATTCCTAAGGGACCGAACTGCTGAAGTCATTAGTCCCTAGACTACTTAAACTAACAACAACGTACATACCCATGCCTGAGGGTGGACTCAAACCTCTGGCGGAAGGGGCCGTGCGATCCGTGATGTGACACATCAAACTGCGCAGCACCTTCTCTGGTTTCAGCTGTTGAGGAAGAATAGGCTGCTATTCCTCTGTGGACATTTAGACACCTCATTGAAAGGGTTCCCCAACAGAGCTGAAGGCAAAAGATGGATACATGCCATATTAATATCTACTGGATACTTTTGATCATGTGGTGTATATACAGTTATAAACCCCAATACTAGTGTATTGGTTGCCTTAGGAACAGAAATGTGTGTGAAAACCAAATTTGAAGTGAAATTTTGGTATTTCCACAGTGATGATTTTACTTACACACTTTTGTAACTCTAGTAGTTTCTGATGAAACTCCACAGGAACATCAATCAAAGGCCAATCCAGAGATGAGGTATTAAATGTTGAACATATTGCACAGTATTAATGTACTAATTTGTATCAGGTTGTGAATAACTTTCTGTTTTACTAACACCATTTTACACAATCACAAATGACCAAACCTCCAGCTGTGTACAGTTGTGGTTAAAGAAAACATGTTGTGCGTATGTGAACAATTGAATTAAATTTGCTATTTGAAAAGCCTGGATTTGTTTGGTTTGTGCGTCAACAGTGTTACTGTGTCAAATATTTAGTCTTCTCAGTCAAAGGCCAATTTTTCCATGTGCTAAAAGTATCGTGAGTTATGTAATAGCTGTTGTGGTATAGCAGTAGATTTGTAACAAACAGTAAATCATACAAGGCTGAAAAACGTGATGGTGGCGGATAACAGATATGTTCTATTTGACTGTAGAGAGACTGAAAAGTTCTGTCCATGCTTTACTGGCAATTATGGTACTGATCTATGTATGTATAGAGCAGTTTTGCAGTGTCCAAGTGAGTTATATAACTTGTGTGTATTTCTAATAATAATGGAATGAAACAGAAATTTGTTTGCTAGTGAATTTTTTCGAAAAGTGTCTGCCTTCATCGTTGTTTTGAATTTGTGTGATTTTAAATAATGGGGACTTCAGCATATTTCGAGTAATAGTCTGTACACAGGGTTGTAGTAAGTATCCTTATTGGTCGTGTGTTACAGTGTATCATTCAAAGATATACTTAAGAATCTTTTTACCATCAGCCGGCCGGAGTGGCCGTGCAGTTCTAGGCGCTACAGTCTGGAACCAAGCGACTGCTACGGTCGCAGGTTCGAATCCTGCCTCGGGCATGGATGTGTGTGATGTGCTTAGGTTAGTTAGGTTTAATTAGTCCTAAGTTCTAGGTGACTGATGACCTCAGAAGTTAAGTCGCATAGTGCTCAGAGCCATTTGAACCTTTTACCATCAGATTTTCCCCTCTTCTTGTTATAGTCAATGTATTTTCTCATTGATTAGGGCCTGACTTCAGGACTCCTGATGCCCCTGATCAAAAATCTCTGTTGTCCTCTCCCCCCATACCCCCCTCCCCCCCCCAAAAAAAACCTGAAATACAGATATTTATATAAGTTTGTCTAACATGTGGGGATGTTTTTTGTGTGTGTAATACTTAACTATGAGTTGCAAACCTGAAACCATGCTTTTATTTTTTTAAAAAAAAAAAAAAAAAAAGAAGAAGAAACATTGTGGCCTCAGCAGCCAAAGACTGTGGTCATGTGTGTGTGATTGCGTGTGTGGGTGTGCGTGTGGGTGTAGGCATGCACTATCTCCAACAAAGCCCTTCTTGGCCGAAAGCTCATTTTTTGGCAGTGTTTTTGTTGTACCCGTACGTGACTCAGCATCTCCATTATATTGAAGTAGCAACTGTCCTTTCCATAATTTTGTTAAAACTTAATAAAGTGTCACACAGTAAATGTAAATGCAAACACTATAATTGCCCTTTCATTAAAATTAAATAGAAACAGTGCAAACAACTTACATTACACTTGGAAAGATACCACAGGCAAAACACTGATCAGTGAAATAACAAAGTGTTTTTTCTTGCCCTGTCATTTCCAGACAAGCATATGATTTCCTCATAGTCCAGTTTTGTTGTCAGGTCTGGTTCAGTTGCAAGGACACAAAGATAACTATGACAGTTCTCTTTTTGTGATGTTAAATAATTATTTACATGTCTTACAGCAGAAAATGATCTTTCTGTGAGAAACTGGAAGCAGGAGTATTTAAGAATATTTGAAGAGCTATGTTCAAATTTGGGTAAACATTCTCTAAGTTGCTACCTTTTAGCATCTTGCATCATTCTGGAAGAGAGTATGACTCATATTTTATTGTTTACATCAGAGATGTAGCTTTTGGAGTGTAAACTGAGTCTTCAGGAACTGAATTGTAGACTTGCTGAAGGCTGGACGACACTTTCCAGATTTCAGGTGGACTTAGCTCACTCATGTTTGACAAAAAATGTAAATGGTTCATTGAAGTCCTTATAAGAAGAAACTCTGTCGTTCAGTTCTTCAATCAGTTTATCCAAAAATCAAAAGGAAGGATATCGTTATCTCATCAGATTCATTAATTTCTTCAGTGTCTGAATCAGATCCATCAAAGAATTTTTTGTTTTCCTATTACATTTCTTATTCACGTGTCATTTGATTTAATGAACTAAAGCAAACTGTATTTAGTCATCCATGTGAAAATCATAAAGAGTACATCTGCTACTTGCTGCTGTTATACATGCATGTGCGATGTAAGAAAGTTAAAAAAAATTACGATAAGTTATTTCATCATTTGACTCAAAAAAGTTAAAAATATCTGTTTATAAAACTGCCTGGAAAGTTTCAAAAATACATTGTTTTATTTATGAACGGGAAAAAAGCATGAATATCTTTTGTTTAGAGTTTATTAACCCTCTAACTAGAACATCTTTTATTCGGCAGTTAGGCGGAACATCAGTATCCTAGACCGCTAGAACTTATAAACTACATTTTTCTCCCCGTTTTTGAATTTTTCAATGTTCCAAATCGTTTTTATCAATCCTTAAGGCATAAATAAACATAATACTAAGTTTTTAAACCATAAAATTTGTTATGTTACCAACAAATACAAAATTATTACTGGAAAGAACTTCAGTCTGCAGTATTTGGTTGTTTACATTTTACTTGTTTGGAAACTTTTTGAGTTTAACATTATGACAATTACTTGTAAAGAAACTGAATACTCACAAGTAATGCAACAACAAAATTTAACATTCATTTTTCATGGCACAAGTTTTGCACACTTTTCATGAACACTCCAAGCACATTGGCTCTTCACAACATATACATTTGTATGCAGTTTTCCTCTTTTTTTTGATATGGACAAAATCGACAAGTTTTTCTTTTCTCAAGCATGTCCGTTGGACATGGAGTGTTATCAACTCAAACTAAAAATGTATTGCATTGGCTAACAATTTGTTTTTCTTTTGCTGCATCTTCCTCTACAGATGAAATAATATTTCATAGCTCTTGATGCGGGTTGGAGGTTGCCAGTCATGATTTCACGAAATTGTAGACCAAATATAGCAGACTCTTTTCAGGAAATCAAAACGTGATATGGTTTTTGTTTCTTCAAAAAGTCCATAAAGAATACTTGCATTTGATCTGGCCATGGCCACTATGTGATAAAAAATTGCCAACGGCCACCATCTTGTTTTATGATTAGCAGAATCAACACTGCACTCCATATCTAGAGTGTCTGTTCCACTTTTTGTGCCATTATAAAAAGATATGATTTCAAGTTTACCATTTGCAACGTCAGTGTAATTGGAATGATACATTGTCTATAGAAGTAGGACTGCCTTATTTTTTGGGGGGGGACATAAGAAAGCAGGGTCATGTCTTTTGTAAAGCCGTAATTCACAAGCGCTTGTTGCTTGAAATTCGGCTGGTATCTGGGGTTTGTTCCTTTGTAGTGCCCCAACTAATGTCAAATTGTGAGCTAGTGGCTCCCGAGCAAGTTCTGAAGAACAAACCAGTCATCACAACTGATATTTCTGTTTGTGCTGTACAGCCCTTTAGATGGACGGATTACAGATTGAGTGAGGATGCTAAATTTTTTTTCTGCTACAGAAAGTGTGGCTCCATCACATCCTTTGCTGCAGTAGATGTGAGCATTTTAACTATATGCATTATGTACATCTGCCAGACCCATGACTTTCATGCTGTTTTGTGGGTGTTTTGGGCATATATACACTGTGTGGTCAAAAGTATCTGGACACCTAGGTGAAAATGACTTAAAAGTTCGTAAAGCCCTCCATCGGTAATGCTGGAATTCAATTTGGTGTTGGCTCACCCATAGCCTTGATGATAACCTCTACTCTCGCAGGCATACGTTCAGTCAGATGCTGGAAGGTTTCTTGGGGAATGGCAGCCCATTCTTCACTGAGTGCTGCTGCTCTGAGCAAAGGTATCGATGTTGGTTGTGAGTCCTGGCATGAAGTCGGCATTCCAAAACATCCCAAAGGCTTTCTATACAATTCAAATCAGGACCCTGTGCAGGTCAGTCCATTACAGGGATTTTATTATCGCGTAACCACTCCGCCACAGGCCGTGCATTATGAACAGTGCTAAGAGTGTGTTGAAAGATGCAGTCACCGTCCCTGAATTGCTCTTCAACAGTGGGAAGGAAGAATGTACTTAAAACATCAGTGTAGGCCTGTGCTGTCATAGTGCCATGCAAAACAACAAGGAGTGCAAGGCCCCTCCATGGAAAACATCACCACACCGTAACACCACCGTCTCCGAATTTTACTGTTGGCACTAAACACGCTGGCAGTTGATGTTCACCCGCCATTCGCCATACCCACAGTCTGCCATCGGATCGCCACATTGTGTACCGTGATTCGTCACTCCACATAACATTTTTCCACTGTTCAATGGTCCAATGTTTACACTCCTTGCACCAAGCGAGGTGTCATTTGGCATTTACCGGCATGATGTGTGGCTTATGAGCAGCCGCTCGACCATGAAATCCAAGTTTTGTCACCTCCTGCCTAACTGTCATAGTACTAGCAGTGGATTCTGATGCAGTTTGGAATTCCTGTGTGATGGTCTGGATAGATGTTTGCCTATTACATATTACGACTCTCTTCAGCTGTCGGCGGTCTCTCTCAGCCAACATACGAGGTCAGCGTGTACGCTTTTGTGCTGTACGTATCCCTCCACGTTTCCACTTCACTGTCACATCAGAAACAGTGGACCTAGGGATGTTTAGATTGTGGAAACCTCGCGTACAGATGTAGGACACAAGTGACACCCAATCACCTGACCACGTTCGATGTCCGTGAGTTCCGCAGTGTGCCCCATTCTGCTCTCTCACGATGTCTAATGACTACTGAGGTCACTGATATGGAGTACCTGGTAGTAGGTGGCAGCACAATGCACCTAATATGAAAAATGTATGTTTTTGAAGATGTCTGGATACTTTTGATCACATAGTGTATATACAGAATTTAACCCACCCTCTGAAAGGCACCAAAGTTTCATTAACTGTCAAATGTGCTCCAGGGGTATAAATTTGCTGACAGTTCTGAATCTACTTGTTAAATGTTTCCGTAATAGCAGCAGCTGGATCATTTTTCTCCCTCTGTTTCTTCGTGCCTGATTCATCAAATTGCAATGCTCTAAGCAATACTCTTAATCACTTTTCTGTTATATGTTGTTGTTGTGGTCTTCAGTCCTGAGACTGGTTTGATGCAGCTCTCCATGCTACTCTATCCTGTGCAAGCTTTTTCATCTCCCAGTACCTACTGCAACCTACATCCTTCTGAATCTGCTTAGCGTATTCATCTCTTGGTCTCCCCCTACGATTTTTACCCTCCACGCTGCCCTCCAATACTAAATTGGTGATCCCTTGATGCCTCAGAACATGTCCTACCAACCGATCCCTTCTTCTGGTCAAGTTGTGCCACAAACTTCTCTTCTCCCCAATCCTATTCAATACTTCCTCATTAGTTATGTGATCTACCCATCTAATCTTCAGCATTCTTCTGTAGCACCACATTTCGAAAGCTTCTATTCTCTTCTTGTCCAAACTATTTATCGTCCATGTTTCACTTCCATACATGGCTACACTCCATACGAATACTTTCAGAAATGACTTCCTGACACTTAAATCAATACTGGATGTTAACAAATTTCTCTTCTTCAGAAACGCTTTCCTTGCCATTGCCAGCCTACATTTTATATCCTCTCTACTTCGACCATCATCAGTTATTTTGCTCCCCAAATAGCAAAACTCCTTTACTACTTTAAGTGCCTCATTTCCTAATCTAATTCCCTCAGCATCACCCGACTTAATTAGACTACATTCCATTATCCTTGTTTTGCTTTTGTTGATGTTCATCTTATATCCTCCTTTCAAGATACTGTCCATTCCATTCAACTGCTCTTCCAAGTCCTTTGCTGTCTCTGACAGAATTACAATGTCATCGGCGAACCTCAAAGTTTTTATTTCTTCTCCATGAATTTTAATACCTACTCCGAATTTTTCTTTTGTTTCCTTTACTGCTTGCTCAATATACAGATTGAACAACATCGGGGACAGGCTACAACCCTGTCTTACTCCCTTCCCAACCACTGCTTCCCTTTCATGTCCCTCGACTCTTATAACTGCCATCTGGTTTCTGTACAAATTGTAAATAGCCTTTCGCTCCCTGTATTTTACCCCTGCCACCTTTAGAATTTGAAAGAGAGTATTCCAGTCAACATTGTCAAAAGCTTTCTCTAAGTCTACAAATGCTAGAAATGTAGGTTTGCCTTTCCTTAATCTTTCTTCTAAGATAAGTCGTAAGGTCAGTATTGCCTCACGTGTTCCAGTGTTTCTACGGAATCCAAACTGATCTTCCCCGAGGTTGGCTTCTACTAGTTTTTCCATTCGTCTGTAGAGAATTCGTGTTAGTATTTTGCAGCTGTGACTTATTAAGCTGATAGTTCGGTAATTTTCACATCTATCAACACCTGCTTGCTTTGGGATTGGAATTATTATATTCTTCTTGAAGTCTGAGGGTATTTCTGTTATAATTGGTCGAAAAATTGGCCTGCCCAAGACTGAAGTTCATAGGCTCCCTTGCTGATCTGAATATGGTGCTAAGAACTGAGAGTCCAACCACAGCATTCACTTCAATTAGTGTCTTTGTATGCTATACTTTCCTTTAGTTCAATAGCAGAACACATTTTCGCCAACTTTTCATTGGTATGAATTACAGTCGTCTCAGTCATGTTGTTGGTAAAGAAAAGGTGCCATACTTACCTGGCATTGGTTTTTTTTCCCACAGCGAGGGCAGGGCCTCGTCTATTGGATAGCCGTACTTTTATGATGTTGGATGCTGCTGTTCATGTCCTAGAATGTACAGGAACTGATGACCATGTGAAACATTTATTTCTGCCATAGTAAGAAACTGGAAGACAACTCTCATCTTGATTGTCATGGTCTGAACACATAGGTGAGCTGGAAACATCAGTAGGCAGCTGTGGAGTGATAAGTCTGCTTCCGCTAGAACTTGTGTCAGGCTGTCATTGTTCTCCGATTTCTTCGCGGAATGGTGTATTTTCTACTTCAAGGATTCTCAAATAGTTTCATCACCATGATCATCATCATTGGGAGAGTCATCATTATCTGTTTCATTATGAGGATCTAGGATAGTAAGGTCCTCATTCGGAATGTATGACTCATCTTAATCTACTTCCGCGTCAGATTCTTCAAAGTAATCTTGAGAGAATGCAAAGGCTACAATTTTTTTCAACCAATTTGAAACATATTTCAGACCGTCCATTGTAAAACTGTATGGAAAACAGGAAAAATGTATGTTAATGAATTTTAATAGAGATATTTCTATTGCTGTAACAAGTTTCCATAGTAAATTGGATTACGTGTGTGAATAACGGAATACTTAAATTTAAAACTTAAAATGGGAGTTGTTACAGTTTTTTGTCTCGCTATGAATACAAAAATATTAACCGTAGTTAGAAGCAAAACTTCCAATCATCATCATCATTTAAGACTGATTATGCCTTTCAGCGTTCAGTCTGGAGCACAGCCCCCCTTATAAAATTCATCCATGATCCCCTATTCAGTGCTAACATTGGTGCCTCTTCTGATGTTAGACCTATTACTTCAAAATCATTCTTAACCAAACCCAGGTACCTTCTCCTTGGTCTGCCCCAACTCCTCCTACCCTCTACTGCTGAACCCATGAGTCTCTTCCAATCAAATTGATGAAATGTTGCAACAAAGACAACAAAACTCTTGGAAGAGGGGAACACTGGTCAAAAAGACCAACAAATACATGACACCTTTGGGAACACGCAGTCAGAGAGACTGGCAAAAACTTGTCACTTTTAGGAACACCCGATCTGTCAGACTGGGAAGAGAATGCACATTTTCGGAACACGGTCTCACAGACCAACAATAACAAAAAATCTACTTACTGGAAAACAATGAATGTGCCAACAATGAGCTGTTGACCAGCCGCCGTTCGGGACCCAACTGAGGATTACTCAGCTTCTTCATTGTTGACGTCAACTATGGCAGTATCTCAGACTGATGTTCCGTTCAGATGAAGTTAACAAAACAACACTGGTGTGGATGTACCTTAACTCCATTTAAACACAGTTTAACATAATTATCAATCAAAAATGAAACATATGAGGACATTCACTCATAAGTTATTTTAAGAACTAATTAACATAACTATATCAAACTATTTCCTACCTTTGCTACTAATATCGAGAATAAATGACACTATGTAACACCCTTCTGCATGTGTATGTCAACTAATATACCCTGGTAAGTGGAATATTTAAATTTTAGGAATATGCACATGGCATGGAAACCAATCAGCACTGTTAATGTGTGTCAGTTAATTTACCCATGTGAGTGGGAGATTTAAAGTATAGGAACTTGTATGATGTCCATGGTTTTCAAACAATTTTGTCCAAATATTGCTGCCCCCTAAAAAAACCTGCAGCCTGGGCAATTGCCCAGTTTGCCAACCCCCACCCCCGTTTCAGTACAACTGTGATTCTAGTTGTTAATGAAGTTCAATAGTTTTCAGTAGTTATCATGCCAGTGATAATGTTTTATTATTATTATTACTTGTTAAAGCAAAAAGTCAGAAATTTTCTGCTTTGCAAATAAAATAAAATGGCTTTGAAATGTTTCAGAGCTGATGTTTCTTGAAACAAGTGCCAGAACAGGAGAAAATGTTGAAGAAGCATTTCTTAAATGCTCAAAATCCATATTGGCAAAAATTGAGACTGGTATGTATTCATATAATGTTGTCATATCATTTTAAATTGTCTATATGGATCACCTGAATTATATTGTATTCCCTCATACATAAAAGCACATGATAAAAAAAATTCAACCAAATTAGCATGGGAACCACATTTTTAATGTTACTTGTTTGCTTCAGATGGTAGAGGTTATCAGTGATAGGGATCAGAATTTGTATGTTTCCAGAAGTAAAACTAGTGGGTTGTGAGGTTGGTGAGGTTAGTAAGTTTCAAGATTTATTAACAGTGACAGGCTTCCATTTCATTATAAGTGTATATGTGTTAATAAAGTTTGCAGTACCGCTATTGTATGACACAGAACTACTTCTCTACAAAGAAATTAAACAAATGTGTCACGACCGAATCCTGCAGATGTGAACAGGTATTCACAAAAGCCTGTTACATGGAATCTTCTTATTGCAGACATGAATGGGTATTTACAAAAGCCTGTTACATGGAATCATCTTTTTCTATTCAAAATAAGAAATGTGCCATTATTCCACTAACTGCTTATTCATCTTAACTACTGACAGATTAAGAGTGCACCATAAACTTTTAGAAACCAATGTTTGAAGAAGATTGGAACATACAGAATGAATGGCCCAAGTGAATCCAAACTTGAGAGATGGATGGAACTATGCACCAATAATAAGTAATTTAGATTGCAGAGAGATGACATTTATAAATGTGGGCCCCAACTGTTCTCTCTCTTTTGTGGCCAGAAAGACCATTGCTATACCAGGCTTAGTCTGCAAAGAACTGCTAAACAAAGTGAAAGAATGAAAGCAAGGTTCAGTATGGTCCATTGAAATCAAAAGGCACAGTATGTGCATTTGACCCTGAAATTTGACCAAAACATAGGATGATGGTTTGCTTTTTTATATGCCTGTAATGAACCATCCACTGAAATATTGTAACTACCATAGATGTGTCTTTGTTGGCGGTGCGACATCATCTTCTGTAGATTAGACTGGAGGCATTCTTCCCAGGGCATGAGATTCCATTGTTCAGAAACTACAGATGCTTCATTTGGTGAATGAACATCTTTTATGTCATGCTTAAGTGGCAAAATGTGTTTTGGACAAGCCCTGCTTTAACCTGTGGTAGTGACGACAGTCTGTTGCTATAATGGTGACTGCAGTCTTGTAGCCTGCATTGTTGAGTGGCATAGCAGATGAAAACAAAGTGTTATTGCTTGGTGTTGAGATTGGATACAACATATGATTTTGAGTCTTACATATTGAGAGCAATCTGTATAATAACCACAGCAATATGCAGGTTTTATAATTCAAAATAGTGTGCCCCCTTCAGCAAATTCCATATGCATTTCTGCAGGGCGATGTCCTTCCACATGTAGCAGGTAATTTGCAGGCACACCTCGTGCACCATTGCTGTTATGGCGTGCATATTCACTTGTTATACCAACCAACAAACATGGGTGGGATATGGTTTATTGGTAACATGTTCATCACAGTCCCCCAGCAGCCACTGTTGATGGTTTGAGGGCTCGCATACAAACCATATGCAAGTGTCTTAAGATTGTCAATGTCTTCTATATTTGGTGTGACCTCTAGAGGCTCTGTGATTACTTCACACCACACTGGGCCCTCAACATTGGAGATCATATATCGTTGTGTAATTCTAATAATTTGTGCACTGTCATGCACCTAATTTGTGCCATGAATTGGTGTCATAATTTCCACAAAAATTAGTGCATTTTAATATAATAATCAATTTTTGTGAGCCTACCAATGTGTACCACTTTTGCACATGCTAAATGTAAGTTGTCTGAACTTACTATTGGGAAAGATTGGTGCCTGTAACTTACCATTGACTGTTTATTTCTTATATCACAGTGTGTGTTTTAAGCAGAAACAGGGGACTAGGCCAGTGTTTACATTGATAAGAAAGAGGGAAGATCTACAACAAGTCAAAGAATGTACTGTGCCAGACCTCTAATGCAGATGTTAGCTTACTTCTTTACCTGTACAGTTCAAGTCACATGCATATTGTAAATTATTAAAAAAGTTGTGTGACATACATGAGAGGTTTCTAATAAGTCTTTGGCAATTCCCATTTAATTTTCTTTCAGAAGATTTTTTTTCATTTTTTTTTTTTTCAATTTACATGGGTTTAACATGTTTCATACTCATCAAGTGCTACCAATTTTATTTCCAGTTTTATTTATTTTCTTCCTTTGTTGTTGGTTGCGATAGCTGCTGATCTTTCTGTTTGTATTCTTCATTGTCTGAACATATGTAATGATTTAAGCTCTTAAAGTTGTTGAATGTTTTAGCAAATACAAAATTCAAAAAGATGGAGTGTTCTAACATGTACGAGGGTGTGGTTTGAAAAGTTCTCGGAATCACCACGAGAGGTCAGCGCTAGCGCGACTAGTTGTTCTCGTGATATTCATTGGACTGTTGCCTGTAAACACATGCCACATCAGTGCTCTTGGAAGAGAGCGGTGGCGGTGATGTGGCTCTGTTGTTATTCCCATGTAGCGATTTGCGAAGATGGCAAAAATTGAGATTTGAGCAGTGATTAAGTACTTCATAAAGAAAGGTATGATAGCAAGGAACATTCATGCTGATTTCCATAATACACTGGGGGACTCTGCTCCTTCATATGCAACTGTTGCCAAGTGGACAAGTGAATTTAAATTTGGTCGGGAGAGCTTAGATGATGATCCACACATGGTCAGCCCAGATGTCTCTACTCCAGAAATAATTGCAAATGATGAACAAAATGGTGATGGAGGATCGCCAATTGAAAGTGCATGAAATTGCTCATGCTTGCTAGTTGTCATCTGAAAGGGTATATCACATTTTAACTGAAGAATTAGAAATGAAAAAATTATCTGCCGCAACTCTTGACGCTGGATCAAAAAATGCATGCGATCGCCAGGCAAAATTACACAAACTAAGGAATGAAGTGTTGCCACCCTCACCTTATTCACCTAATATGGCTCCGTCAGACTTCCATCTCTTCCCAAACCTGAAAATTTTTCTTAGTGGTGAAGATTTACTTCAGACAAAGAATTGATAGCTGGAGTTGACAACTATTTTGCAGGCCTGGAGGAAACTCGTTTTTCAGATGGGGTCAAGACACTGGAACATCGTTGGACCAAGTGCATTAATCTACTAGGAGACTACATTGAAAAACGAAAAAAAGTTTCAGTGATGTAAGTACTTTTTTTCTATTTTGTTGCGAGAACTTTTCAAACCTCCCTCGTACCTGCGTACCATGCAGGGATTACACTGTTGGCGCCTGAGGTGAAAGCTCCCCCATATATGCCAGGGAGTATGTACCTATTGTGGGGGCACAGGGTCTCCAAGCAATGGATTACTGGCCAGCTAGCCGTTACTAAGGCTGAGTAGCACCCATGGGGGGAGGCCCCGTTTGGAGGGGGTGGGACCATTGCATATGAAATGCAAATGAAGCAGATGAAGTTATCTCCCACTGGTGGCTATACTGCCCCAACAGTCTCTGTGAAAGGAAAGTCCTCTTTTAATGCAGAGATGTCCGGTTCTAAAAAGTTACCTTCCCTGCCTATACCATGGGAGGAATGTAGGGTTCAGCGGCAAGCAGAGAAATAACCCCCCCCCCCCAATATTTGGTCTGATGAGTATTTGCTCTTGGCCACATAGACCTTAGCCAGCCGGAGTGGCCGAGTGGTTCTAGGCACTTCAGTCTGAAACCGCGCAACCACTACGGTCGCAGGTTCGAATCCTGCCTTGGGCACGGATGTGTGTGATGTCCTTAGGTTAGTTAGGTTTAAGTAGTTCTACGTTCTAGGGGATTGATGACCTCAGATGTTAAGTCCCATAGTGCTCAGAGCCATTTGAACCACATAGCGCTTATTCTTTATGGGGAACATAGAAGACAAGTTTGGGGAAGTGGCAGCTATCTCTAAAAGGAAAAGTGAGCCAATTTTGATAAAAACAGCATCCCCTTCCCAGTTGGGCACTGCTCGTCTATAATAAGCTAGGGACATATTGGTGTCTGTCACTCCCCATAATAGTCTAAATATGGTTCAGGGCCTCATTTCCCACTGACACCTGCTTCAACAATCTGATGATGAGCTATGTGCCAACTTGGAGTGACGGGGTGTGCAGTTTGTCCACTGTGTTCACAGAGGACCAAGGGTTAATAGGGTTCCTACTGTTGCCTTCATCCTGGCCTTCGAAGGTGATTCATTGCCTGAAAAGGTCAAGCTGATGATATACTGATGCGATATGGAACTGTATGTTCCCAAGCTCCCTTGTCCCCCCCCCCCCCCTCCTGAACCAGTCCCCACCACCACCTCCATGTGATGCTTCAAGTGCTTGAAATTTGTGCATGTCTTTGCATTGCAATGCTAGCCCCATCTGTAGAGGTTGTGTATGACCATTGCATGTGAATGCTCCTTGTGCCCCTCCCTCCATCTGTGTCAGCTATGGAAAGCACCATTCTCCCTGCTTACCAGATTGCACTGTTTTACATATAGAGAAGAAAATTCAAGAATATTAGACTCTGGACAAACTAAATTATCAAGACACCTGGAGGAAGTATGAGCAGTTGCACCCAGCGTGTATAACAGTCGCATATGTTACAGCTATGTCGCTGTTGCCGCCTTTGGCAATGGTACTCCTGCCTGTTACAACTTCTATAGTGGCCGCCTCAGAGTCGGTCAACCATGCCTGCCCACCTGATGGTTGGGAGCTCACCTCTTGCTGGTTCATTCACACCAACTTTGGGGTCGATGGCTTTCCACCCACCAGGGACATTAGTACCCTCCTTCCAGCCAGACACAAACCACCTTCCTCTGGCTTGTTCTCTAACCATGAAGGGGTCCCTGAGGACACTTACTTTCAAGGTTTTTACCAGTCTGCAACTAGACAGTAGTCAGTGGCTGAAGGAGCCACAGGCTGCTGGTCACAGCACTTTGTGGTCTTCATCTTTACGTGAAATAGATTCAGAGAAGCCCTTGCAATCAACGAAATCCTCTAAGTAGAGGAAAGACAAGAAAAAGCTCTCCAACAAGAAGGACATTTTCGTGGCCCTCATGCCACCAGATCCCGCCTGATTCCCCTTGCGGGTCCGGGGTAAGAATAGGCCCAAGGTGTTCCTGCCTGTCATAAGAGGCGACTAAGAGGAGTTTCAACCATTTTGGCCTTCAATGTGATGGTCCCCATTGGTGTTTGACCTCCATTTTTCAAAATTCTACAGAAGTACGAGCCTTTTGGGAAAGGACACCTTACGTGGTGTATCACCGGCCCTCAGTGCACTAAGACCTAGGCACTCACCATCGTAACGTCGTCATAACTGCACCCACTGTTCGTCAGTTTGGGCCTAAACACCTGATGGGTTGCACAAGTTACGCCCATAGTGCGTCGCCATCTGCACCTACGATCATGATGGACTTTCCATGGCACCCAAAATCCAGCACGGTAGCCAGCCCGTTGTGGTGGGGTCGTCATGTACCCTCTAGGTTGTAGCCCCCTGACAACACAGGGATTGTACTGCCAATACCTGAGCTGCACCGTCCCCACGTCAGCCAAGGAGTAGATGCCCATCTACCTGGGGCATCAGGACTCCCCAGGGTGAAATACTTCCCCCGCTATTTAATCTGTTCTCGAACCAATGGCGGGGGGGGGGGGGGGGGGGGGGGGGACATTCGCCACCTCCAAGCCCATGTTCTGTGTACAGCATATCGAGGATATCTTCGGAGAAATCGAGGCTCTTAGTAAAATGCATTCGGGGTCCATTCTCATAAAGACCACCTCCACTCCACAGTAGGTGGCGCTCCAGGCACGTGACAGACTAGGGGACATCCCAGTGTCCATTGTCCCACATCTGGCGCTCAATAGGACGCAGGGGATTATTTTCCATCAAGACCTCCTGCTGCAATCTGATGAGGAGCTCAGGGCCTACCTGGAGCACCATGGCGTGCGTTTCATCCAGCGAGTCCAGCGCAGCGCCAAAGATCGTTGCGTCGACACTGGGGCCTTTATCCTCGCCTTCTAGGGGGATGTTCTCCCGGAGAAGGTAAAGGTGATGTGCTACCGGTGCGACATGCGACCTTACGTCCCTCCTCCTATGCAATGATTTCGATGTTTGCACTTCGGGCACATGTCGTCATTGTGTGAAGCTGAGCCCCTTTGTGGCGATTGTGGACGTCCTCTTCGTGAGGGACATACATGCACCCCACCACCTCGGTGCGTCAATTGTCCTGGCCTCCCCTCGCCTAGATCTTTCGACTGCCCCGCATATCAGAAGGAGAAGAAGATACAAGAATTGAAAACCTTGGACCGTCCGTCTTATTCAGAGGCTAGGAAGAAATATGACTGCCTCCATCCCGTGATGTTGACAACGTCATTTGCTTCGGTCGTGTCCACTCCTTCCGCAGTATCCTCACTTCTATTCTGTCCCCCCTCCACCTCCTCACCCCATCCGGGGTCTATGCCTCCACCTCCCAAATCCCTCCCTTCCAAATCATCCTCCCTCGCAGCCCCTGCCCCCTCTGCCCCAGGGGCCACCCTTCCTCCTCCTCCTCCTCCTCCTCCTCCTCCTCCTCCTCCGCCGCCGCCGCCTGAGAAGCGATCCCCTTCTCAGGCATCCATCGGGGTAACGTTATGGACCCTGGCTTCCGAGGTCCGGCATTCAAAAAAGGACCCCGAGTGTGAGGACTTTCTTCGGGTCCAGCCCCCACAGTCCACCATCCCTGTGACTCATCGGTCTTTCAAGAAGGCCTCAAAGAAGAAGTATTTATCCCCCTCTCCACCCCGGCGCGTTTCATCTGATGCTCCATCTGACAGTCGCTGCTCCCGGCTGTCCTCAGTTTTGCCGGGATGCTCTGCTGCCAGGAGCTCAGCTGGCCTGTCGTCGGCAGACGATGCTGCCCCTCCTGCGCAACCCAGGAATGTGGCCGCAGCTAGCGACGACTCGATGGAACAGGATCCGCCTCCCGACGGTTGTAGCGATGTTTCCTCGAAACCTGGCCCTCCACGGCCGTCGAGGTGACCAGCTCTTCATTTATTTTGTTCCCCCTTTCTCTGATTCGCGATGGCTCTGTTACATTGGAACATAAGAGGTATTCGATCTAATCGGGATGAGTTACAACTGCTCCTCCGCCTGCACTGTCCGCTCGTCATAGGTCTCCAGGAAACGAAGTTACGTCCAACTGACCGTATTGCTTTTACCCACTATACCTCCGAGCGATCTGACCTAACCCCTGTGGACGGTATTCCAGCTCATGATGGGGTCATGTTGCTCGTTCGGGACGATGTCTGTTACCTTCCCATCCCATTGACCACCCCACTCCAAACAATAGCTGTCCGTATTACTCTTTCTTCCTTTACTTTTTCTGTTTGTACTGTCTACACTCCATCGTCATCCGCAGTTAGTTGGGCTGACATGATGCACCTGATTGCTCGGCTTCCTCCGCCGTTTTTATTGTTTGGCGACTTCAATGCCCATCATCCCCTTTGGGGTTCTCCTGCATCCTGTCAGAGACGCTCCCTCTTGGTGGATGTTTTCAACCATCTCAATCTTGTCTGCCTCAATACTGGCGCCCCGACTTTCCTCTCGGACTCTACTCATACCTACTCCCACTTGGACCTCTCGATCTGTTCTACCACTCTTGCCCATCGTTTCAAGTGGTATGTCCTTTCTGACACCTATTCAAGTGACCATTTCCCCTGTGTCGTTCGTCTCCTGCACCACATCCCATCCCCACGTCCCTCAAGCTGGAACATACCGAAAGCTGACTGGCGACCTTTCCGGACCAGGATTTTCTCAGCTGTGACAGTCAGGTCGACTTCCTCACGGCTGTTATCATCAATGCTGCCGAACGTTCCATTCCTCTACTACCTCTTCTTCACATCGGGTTTCAGTCCCCTGGTGGAATGAGGCTTGCAGAGATGCGAGACGCTATCCGTGCTTGACGACGTGCTTTACGCACCTTTCGCCACCATCCTACGCTGGCGAATTGCATTGATTACGAACGACTCCGAGCGCAATGTCATCGAGTCATCAGAGACACCAAAAAAGCTTGTTGGGCCTCTTTCACAAGCTCGTTTAACAGTTTCACTCCCTCTTCTGTCGTCTGTGGTGGCCTGCACTGGCTGTCGGGCATTAAGGCCCACTCCTCGATACCTGGCCTGACTTCATGTAATGGGGTACTTGTGGACCCTATGGATGTATCCAATGCCTTGGGCCGCTTTTTCGCGGAGGTTTCAAGCTCCGCCCATTACCACCCTGCCTTCCTTCCCAGAAAAGAGGCAGAAGAGGCTCGGCGACCTTCCTTCCACTCGCTGAATCTGGAAGATTATAATGCCCCCTTTACCATGCACTGTCCCGGTCCTCTGCTCCGGGGCCAGATACCATTCACGTTTAGATGCTGACACACCTTTCTCCAGCAGGCAAATGCTTTCTTCTTGGTACCTATAATCGCGTCTGGACTGAAGGTAGGGTCCCCATGTGTTGGCGTGAGGCCGTCGTTGTTCCCATACCCAAACCCGGGAAGGATAGACACTTTCCTTCTAGTTACCGCCCCATTTTTCTTACAGGCTGTGTCTGTAAGGTGATGGAGTGCATGGTTAACACTCGGTTGGTTTGGATTCTTGAATCTCAACGGCTACTTACCAATGTTCAATGCGGCTTTCGTCAACGCCGCTCCGCTGTTGACCACCTTGTGACCTTGTCGACGTTCATCATGAACAACTTTTTGCGAAAGCGCCAAATGGTAGCTGTGTTCTTCGATTTGGAGAAGACTTACGATACCTGTTGGAGAGGAGGTATCCTCCGCACTATGCACAGGTGGGGCGTACGTGGTTGCCTGCCCCTTTTTATTGATTCATTTTTAACAGATCGAATGTTTAGGGTATGTGTGGGTTTCGTATTGTCCGACGCCTTCCTCCAGGAGAATGGAGTGCCTCAGGGCTCCATTTTGAGCGTAGCCCTTTTTGCCATAGTGATCAATCCAATTATGGATTGCATTCCACCTAACATCTCAGGCTCTCTTTTCGTCGATGACTTCGCGATCTACTGCAGTGCCCAGAGAACATTCCTCCTGGAGCGCTTCCTTCAGCGTTGTCTTTGACAGCCTATACGCATGAAGTGTGGCTATTGGCTTCCAGTTCTCTGAAGAGAAGACGGTTTGCATCAACTTTTGGCGATATAAAGCATTCCTTCCACCATCCTTACATCTCGGTCCTGTTGTTCTCCCATTCGTGGAGACAATGAAGTTTCTAGGGCTCACACTGGACAGGAAACTTTGTTGGTCTCCGCGTGTCTCTTATTTGGCTGCCTGTTGTACACATTCCCTTAATGTCCTCCGTGTTCTTAGTGGTTCATCTTGGGGAGCGGATCGCACTGTCCTGCTTCACTTATATCGGTCCATAGTCCGATCAAAGCTGGATTATGGGAGCCTCATCTACTTGTCTGCTTGGCCATCCCTCTTACGCCGTCTCAACTCCATCCATCATCGGGGGTTACGTCTTGCGACCGGAGCATTCTACGCTAGTCCCGTCGAGATTCTTTATGCTGAAGCTGCCGAATTACCATTGACGTACCAGCACGACGTACTGCTTTGTCGGTATGCCTGCCGGCTGTTGTCAATGCCCGACCACCCCTCTTATCAGTCCTCCTTCGACGATTTTCTCGACCGTCAGTATGGGTTGTATGTGTCTGCCCTGCTGCCCCCTGAAGTCCACTTTCGTCGCCTGCTTCGACAGTTGGATTTTGCCCTCCCTACCACCTTCAGAGAGTGTGAGAGCCCGACACCACCTTGGCTCCAGGCTCCGGTTCACATTCATCTTGACCTCAGCTCGCTCCCGAAGGAGGGTACTCCGGATGCAATGTATTGCTCACGGTTTGTCGAACTTCGTGCGCGACTCGCCAAAACTGACAATGGTGTCGGCTGTGCCTTTGTCGTCGGGGACGTCACCTTTAAATACCGGCTCCTCGACCAGTGTTCCAGCTTTACGGCCGAGCTTTTTGCTCTCTCTCTCAGGCCGTTCAGTATGTCCGCCGCCACCACCATTCTCCGTATGTATTCTGCTCTAATACACTCAGTGCTTTGGGGGGGGGTTTGCCTTACATGTGCATAGTGTCCATCATGCCTTGAGATCTATAGCCCACTCTCTCATTGTTGCACTGCAGTCCAGCTCATTCTCCATCTCTTGGGCAAACATGCCTTCCTGGGTGTATTTTCCACCATGCACTATGCAGTGTCGCTTTTTGCACCGACGATGACCATGGACTTCTTTGTACCTGATATCCGGCATGGTAGCCAGTACATTGTGGTGTAACTGCCATGTACCCTGTTGATTGTAGCCCCCTGACAATACAGGGATCACTCTGCTGATGCCTACGCCTTTAACTCCCCACATATGCCAAGGAGTAGATGCCTGTCACCCTGGGGCATCAGGACTCCCAGCAGTGGCCATCCTGCCAGTTGGCCTTGTGACATCAGAGCAGATGATGCACAATGAAGCGTATCACATAGTCACTTGCTGGTGATCAAACACCAGCAGTCTCTGAGCGTTCAAAGTCTCAGTACAATGCAAGAAAGTACTACCCTTAATCATTCCCCTCCCTAGCCACACCATGGGAGGAACGCCAGACTAAGGATGGCAGCAAACTTTATTCACCCCGGAACCTCATATGTAGGAGAACAGATGGGGACTCCTTTGTTTCGATGAAGCCACAGTTTTTTTGTAGAGCATTTAGAGGATGAGTTTGAGGACTTGGAGGGCTTGTCCAAAATGCGATCTGAGTCAGTCTTGATAAAAACAGCATCCTGTGCCCAGTCACAGACTTTACTCACTTGTAACAAGTTGGGGATGTTTCTGTTACCAACACACCATAGGAGAGCTTAAATATGGTCCAAGGTATTATCTTCCATAGGACCTTCGTTTTCAGTCTGACGATGAGCTGCGCGCCTGTTTAGAACGGCGAGGTGTTCATTTGGTGCGGCGCATCAATCGGGGTCCGAGGGATAATCAGGTGGCCACCAGTGCCTTCATCTTGGCCTTCGAGAGTGACACCTTACCCAAGAAGATCAAGGTGATGGTCTACCTCTGTGATTTCAACCCATATATCCCTCCCCCGACGCGGTGCTTTAAGTGCTGGAAGTTCGGCCATGTGTCTTCCCGCTGTACATCCAGCATCACATGTCGAGATTGTGGACATCCATCACATCCCAATAATCCATGTGCCCCGCCTCCCATCTCTGTCAAATGCAGAGAGCATCATTCACCTTGCTCGCCAGACTGCAGGATTTTACAGGAAGTGAGGAAAAGCATGAAATACGACACTCTAGACCGTTTGACCTACACTGAGGCTAAGAGAAAATATGAGCGCCTATATCCTGTGGCTCTGACCACCTCATACACCCTCAGTGTTGCATTTACTCGACCCAGTGCACTACTGTGGCATTCGCCTAGCAACGGGAGCTTTTAGGACAAGTCCGGTGACCAGCATTCTGGTGGAGGCCGGAGTCCCTCCATTGCAAGTTAGGCGTGTGGAATTGCTCTCCAATTACGTTGCACTCATTTGTAGTTCTCGTGCTCATTCGAATTACCGTCTCCTTTTCCCACCCACAGTGGTTCATCTCCCTCACCGACAGTCAATAGTCAGGGCTTACAACTGCAGTTAGTGTGCGATCCCTTCTCTCCAAACTGGAGTCCTTGCATTTACCACCTATACTTCCAGTTCATTCACAAACACCTCCATGGTGCACACCTAGGCCTCGGCTTCGCCTCGACCTTTCACTTGGCCCTAAGGACTCCTTTAACCCTGCAGCTCTCTGCTGTCACTTCCTCTCGATTCTTGAAGTGTTCCGAGACTCTGAAGTGGTTTACACCAATGGCTCAATGGCTGATGGTCATGTAGGCTTTGCCTACATTCACGGTGGGCATATTGAACAGTATTCCTTACCTGATGGCTGCATTGTATTCCGTACAGAGCTTGTGACCATTTCTCGTGCACTTCAGTATCTCCGTTCATGCTCTTGGGAGTCTTTTCTTTTATGTACTGACTCCTCGAGCAACCTGAACACTATCAACCAGTGCTACCCTCGTCATCCTTTGGTAGCACCTATCCAGGAGTCCATCTATGCTCTGGAACAGTCCAGTCATCCAGTGGTGTTCGTCTGGACCCCTGGTCATGTCGGAATCCCAGGAAATGAACTTGCTGACAGACTGGCCAAATGGACTACGCAGAAACCACTTACGGAGATAGGCTTCTTTGAAACTGATGTGCATTCAGTATTACACCGCAAGGTTTGGCAGTTTTGGGAGACAGAATGGCATAACCTCAGTACGCACGAGCTGCATGCCATTAAGGAAACTATGAATGTGTGGAAGACCTCAGGGCATGCCTCTCACAGGGGCTCTGTGGATCTCTGTCAGTTCCGCATTGGCCATATGTGGCTGACGCATGGGTACCTCCTCCATCAAAAGGTCCCACCTTGGTGTCGCTGTGGCTCAAAAATGATGGTCATCCATCTCTTGCTGGACTGCCCACTTTTTGCTGCTCTGCAGCGGACTTTTAACTTTCCCAGCACCCTACCTTCAGTGTTGGGCGACAATGCCTCAACAGCATCTTTAGTTTTACATTTTATTCGTGAGGGTGACTTTTATCATTTGCTCTAAGATTTAGCACATGCCCTTTGTCTCTGTGTGTCCTCCACCCTAGTGCTTTCCGGGTGGAGGTTTTTAATGTGTTGCAGAGTGGCTGGCTTTTCCTTTTTATCCTCATGGTCAGCCAGCCATGGTAACCTGTTTTCTTGTTTTAACCTCTTCTACCTGTTTCTTGTGTCTTTGTGTGTTTCTTGTCCCCTTCTGTCCATTTACGTATATGTTGCCCTTCAGTCATTGTTGTGGTTTTTCCTTTCATTATGTTTTGTGTTAGAAGTCACATTCTCTCGTTCTCACCCTTGTGGCATTGTTTCCTTTGAAACAAGGGCCCGATGACCTCGTAGCTTGTTCCCTTCCCCCCCCTTTTAAACCAACCAACCAATATTCCTGTCCCTGCATCAGCGTTACTCTCCTGGACACCTGCTCAGACAGACTCAACAGTGTTAACTGGGGTGCTTTCGCCTCTGCTGTCCCCCTTGGCTCCCCATGACATGGAGATACCAGTGGGGCAGTCCAGAATACAACTACAGCCATTCTTTTGGCAGCTGATTTAGCAACCACTCCAACGGAAGACAGTCCCTTATGGTGGTCATCAGAAATCAGAAATCACAAAGGCCATTAGAGATCGTAGGCAAGCTCTAAAACGTCATAAGCAGCATCCATCGATGGAGCACCTCTGTGCCCAGGTCTGCCATCTAATAAAACAACAGAAACGAGACTGCTGGGAATAGTACGGTTCAACCATCGGACCAGGTACCTCTCCTTCGCAGGTTTTGCCAAAGGTCAGATGTCTCTTTGTATAGCAGACCCTGCAGGTGTACCTGTTGCCAATGGGCATCACTGTGAAGGTCTGGATGGGGGTTTGTCGGGGACGGCCAGCTCGTCCCACGCATCCCCCGATCGGACTACGGCTGTGGCTGCTCAGGATACTGCCCACATTGAGCCCGACCCCTCACCCATGGTAGAGTGGGAGGGCGTTTCGAGGTGTGGCAGGGGGGGAGAGACATTCCAGAGGGCTGAACGGAAGGCCTCTCCAGTTTGTCTGACAAATCGGTTTCAGGCTCTGTCTCCGGCTGATACTGATGTTCGGCCGGACATGGCTGCTTGTCCTGTTCCAGAGGTTGCCCCTCAGTCTGATAGATCCGGGGTTGTGTGGCGTGGACTGGGCAGTTTTTTAGGTTAGATGGCCTCGGGCAAGTACAGAAAGGGCAACAGCCTCAAAGGGTGCAGGGAAAAGTCAGGACATGCAGGGACCAAGCAGCGGTCGGTATTGTAACTGTAAACTGTCGAAGCTGCATTGGTAAAGTACCGGAACTTCAAGCGCTGATAGAATGCACCGAAGCTGAAATCGTTATAGGTACGGAAAGCTGGCTGAAGCCAGAGATAAATTCTACTGAAATTTTTACAAAGGCAGAGACGGTGTTTAGAAAGGATAGATTGCATGCAACCGGAGGTGGCGTGTTTGTCGCTGTTAGTAGTAGTTTATCCTGTAGTGAAGTATAAGTGGATAGTTCCTGTGAATTATTATGGGTGGAGGTTACACTCAACAACTGAGCTAGGTTAATAATTGGCTCATTTTACCGACCTCCCGACTCAGCAACATTAGTGGCAGAACAACTGAGAGAAAATCTGGAATACATATCACATAAATTTCCTCAGCATGTTATAGTCTTATGTGGAGATTTTAATTTACCAGATATAGACTGGGACACTCAGATGTTTAGGACAGGTGTAGGGACAGAGCATCGAGTGACATTATACTGAGTGCACTATCCGAAAATTACCTTGAGCAATTAAACAGAGAACCAAATCATGGAGATAAGATCGTGGACCTACTGATAACAAACAGACCAGAACTTTTCGACTCTGTAAGCGCAGAACAGGGAATCAATGGTCATAAGGCCGTTGCAGCATCCCTGAATATGGAAGTAAATACGAATATTAAAAAAGGGAGGAAGGTTTATCTGTTTAGCAAGAGTAATAGAAGGCAGATTTCAGACTACCTAACAGATCAAAATAAAAATTTCTGTTCCGACACTGACAATGTTGAGCGTTTATGGAAAAAGTTCAAGGCAATCGTAAAATGCGTTTTAGACAGGTACGTGCCGAGTAAAACTGTGAGGGATGGGAAAAACCCACCGTGGTTCAACAACAAAGTAAGGAAACTACTGCGAAAGCAAAGATAGCTTCACTGCAAAGTTTAAACGCAGCCAAAACCTCTCAGACAAACAGAAGCTAAATGATGTCAAAGTTAGCGTAAGGAGGGCTATGTGTGAAGCATTCAGTGAATTCAAAAGTAAAATTCTATGTACCGACTTGACAGAAAATCCTAGGAAGTTCTGGTCTTACGTTAAATCAGTAAGTGGCTCGAAAAAGCATATCCAGACACTCCGGGATGATGATGGCATTGAAACAGAGGATGACACTCGTAAAGCTGAAATACCAAACACCTTTTTCCAAAGCTGTTTCACAGAGGAAGACTGCACTGCAGTTCCTTCTCTAAATCCTTGCACAAACGAAAAAATGGCTGACATCGAAATAAGTGTCCAAGGAATAGAAAAGCAACTGAAATCACTCAACAGAGGAAGGTCCACTGGACCTGACGGGATACCAATTCGATTCTACATAGAGTACGTGAAAGAACTTGCCCCCCTTCTAACAGCCATGTACCGCAAGTCTCTAGAGGAACGGAAGGTGCCAAATGATTGGAAAAGAGCACAGGCAGTCCCAGTCTTCAAGAAGGGTCGTCGAGCAGATGCGCAAAACTATAAACCTATATCTCTGATGTCGATCTGTTGTAGAATTTTAGAACATGTTCTTCCCGCGAACCATACGCGACTGGAACAGGAAAGGGAGGTAATGACAGTGGCACATACACACCGTTGGGTGGCTTGCGGAGTATAAATGTAGATGTAGATGTATTACATTCAATGGGACTGTCTGCACTGACCCAGATGCTGTCACCAAACATTTTGCTCTGCGTTATGCTCAAGCTTCTGCATCTGAGAATTATTGATCTGCCTTCCGTGTCCTAAAACAGTAGGTGGAGTGAAAGTAGTTATCTTTTACTACACGCCATCTGGAATCCTATAATGCTTCATTCAGCAAGTTGGAATTTGTCATTGTTCTAGCCCACTCCCCTGACATTGCCTCAGGGCCAGACTGCATCCATAACTAAATGTTCAAACACCTATTGGTGGATTGTAAGTATCATATCCTTGCCATTCTTAATCACATCTGGAGCGAGGGTGAGTTCCCATAGCAGTGCCAAGAAAGTATCATGGTCCCAGTACTGGAATTGGGTAAGCACCTTCTAGATTTGGACAGTTATTACCCAATTCATCTCACCGTTGTTCTCTGTATGTGCCTTGAAAGAGTGGTGAGCTAGTAGCTCCTTGAGTCTCTGGGTCTACTGGCTGCGTCGCAGGGTGGTTTTTGCCAAGACTGTTCCACTACTGAACATCTTGTCTCATCATATTTTCCATGTTGAAGTTGATGCCAACCACAGTTCTCGCCATATCCAAGAGAATGGGGTCCCATAGGGCGTTGTACAGTGTGTCCCCCCCTATGTACCAGCCATCAATGGTCTAGCAGCAGCTGTGGGGTCCTTAGTATCACGCTCCTTGTATGCTGAAGACTTTTACCTCTGCTACTGCTCCTCTAGTGGGGATGTCACTGAATGTGAACTGCAAGGCACCATATGAAAGGCACGGGCATGGGGGCTTGTCCATGGCTTTCGGCTTTCAGCTGCCAAGACTCGCATCGTGCACTTCTGTCGATGTTGTGCCTTTCACCCACAACCATAACTGTACTTTAATAACCAAATAAACATAGCCAAAGCCTTGCAGACAAATAAAAATTACGCAAAGCAAAATGTAGTGTGAGGAGGGCTATGCGAGAGGCGTTCAATGAATTCGAAAGTAAAGTTCTATGTACTGACTTGGCAGAAAATCGTAAGAAATTTTGGTCTTATGTCAAAGCGGTAGGTGGATCTAAACAAAATGTCCAGACACTCTGTGACCAAAATGGTACTGAAACAGAGGATGACAGACTAAGGGCTGAAATACTAAATGTCTTTTTCCAAAGCTGTTTCACAGAGGAAGACTGCACTGTAGTTCCTTCTCTAGATTGTCGCACAGATGACAAAATGGTAGATATCGAAATAGACAACAGAGGGATAGAGAAACAATTAAAATCCCTCATAAGAGGAAAGGCCGCTGGACCTGATGGGATACCAGTTCGATTTTACACAGAGTACGCAGAGCAACTTGCCCCCCTTCTTGCAGCGGTGTACCATAGGTCTCTAGAAGAGTGTAGTGTTCCAAAGGATTGGAAAAGGGCACAGGTCATCCCCGTTTTCAAGAAGGGACATCGAACAGATGTGCAGAACTATAGACCTATATCTCTAATGTCGATCAGTTGTAGAATTTTGGAGCACGTATTATGTTCGAGTATAACGACTTTTCTGGAGACTAGAAATCTATTCTGTAGGAATCAGCATGGGTTTCAAAAAAGACGATTGTGTGAAACCCAGCTCGCACTATTCATCCACGAGACTCAGAGGGCCATAGACACGGGTTCCCAGGTAGATGCCGTGTTTCTTGACTTCCGCAAGGCGTTCGATACAGTTCCCCACAGTCGTTTAATGAACAAAGTAAGAGCATATGGACTATCAGACCAATTGTGTGATTGGATTGAAGAGTTCCTAGATAACAGAACGCAGCATGTCATTCTCAATGGAGAGAAGTCTTCCGAAGTAAGAGTGATTTCAGGTGTGCCGCAGGGGAGTGTCGTAGGACCGTTGCTATTCACAATATACATAAATGACCTTGTGGATGACATCGGAAGTTCACTGAGGCTTTTTGCGGATGATGCTGTGGTATATCAAGAGGTTGTAACAATGGAAAATTGTACTGAAATGCAGGAGGATCTGCAGTGAATTGAGCATGGTGCAGGGAATGGCAATTGAATCTCAATGTAGACAAGTGTAATGTGCTGTGAATACATAGAAAGAAAGATCCCTTATCATTTAGCTCCAATATAGCAGGTCAGCAACTGGAAGCAGTTAATTCCATAAATTATCTGGGAGTACGAATTAGGAGTGATTTAAAATGGAATCATCATATAAAGTTGATCATCGGTAAAGCAGATGCCAGACTGAGATTCATTGGAAGAATCCTAAGGAAATGCAATCCGAAAACAAAGAAATTAGGTTACAGTACGCTTGTTTGCCCACTGCTTGAATACTGGTCAGCAGTGTGGGATCCGTACCAGATAGGGTTGATAGAAGAGATAGAGAAGATCCAACGGAGAGCAGCGCACTTCGTTACAGGATCATTTAGTAATCGCGAAAGTGTTACGGAGATGATAGATAAACTCCAGTGGAAGACTCTGCAGGAGAGACGCTCAGTAGCTCGGTACAGGCTTTTGTTGAAGTTTCGAGAACATACCTTCACAGAGGAGTCAAGCAGTATATTGCTCCCTCCTATGTATATATCGCGAAGAGACCATGAGGATAAAATCAGAGAGATTAGAGCCCACACAGAGGCATACCGACAGTCCTTCTTTCCACGAACAATATGAGACTGGAATAGAAGGGAGAACTGATAGAGGTCCTCAAGGTACCCTCCGCTACACACCGTCAGGTGGCTTGTGGAGTATGGATGTATATGTAGATGTAGAGTAGATGTGAAGGAGACTTATTGCTTTTGAGGACTGGTCTTCAATGCTCGGTTGATGTGGATTCCCCAGCTTCACCAACTTAAGCAAAAGTGCTATCTGCACTTTAATACACTTCACTGCCTGGGTAACAGCAGCTGGGGCACAGATCACACTATCCTTCTGCAGCATTACAAAGCCCTGATACAACCCTTTCTTGATTATGGAAGGCTGGCATGTGGTTCGGCACTGACCTCAGCATTGTGGATACTGGATCGATAAACCACTGCAGGGTTGACTCGCAACAAGAGCCTTTTGAACTAGCCCTGTGATCAGCTTACTCATGGAGGCTGGGGTCCCTCCATTGTGGATCAGGTGCCAACAACAGCTAGTCAATTATGCTACTCGTGTCTGTAGCTCCCCTAAGCATCCAAACTAAAGCCATCTCTTTCCAAAGATTGAAATACATCTCACGCAACAGCAGCCCAGATTGGGGCCCCATAAGAGCTTAAATATGGTCCAGGGTATCATATTTGACAGGGACCTTCTTTTACAGTCTGATGATGAGCTGCGCGCCAATTTAGAGTGGCGAGGTGTACATTTTGTCCACCGGGGTCCGAGGGATAATCAGGTTGCCACCGGTGCCTTCATCCTGGCCTTTGAGGGTGATACATTGCCCAAGAAAGTCAGGGTGATTGTGTACTGCTGTGATGTAAAACCCTATACCCCTCCCCCGATGCGGTGCTTTAAGTGCAGGAAGTTCGGCCATATGTCTTCCCGCTGTACTTAGAGCGTCACGTCAAGATTGCGGACCCCCCATCACATCTGTGTCAACTGCGGAGAGCACCAAACGCCTTGATCGCCAGACTGCAGGATTCTCCGGAAAGAAAGGAAAAAGGAAAATCAGGGAGTACAAAACCATGGACTGACTGACCTACACTGATGCTAAGAGAAAATTTGAACGCCTGCATCCTGTGCATATGACATCGTCTGCGCCACCTACTTCGGTAGCAACACCCCCCCCCCCCCCCCCCCCAACCATCAGGGACGTCCGTCCCCACGTCTAAACTGGAGAAGGATAGGCTTTCTTTGGCTTCTCTCACTAGGAAGGGGTCCTTTGGGTCACTCCCTTCCCATGTTTCTGCTAGTGAGGAAACGACACCCGCCAGTGGCTGAAGAGCCCTAAAGCAGCTGGTCGTAGGGCTTCACGCTCGTCTTCAGTCCCGGAGACTGAATCAGTGAAGTCCTCCCAGCCAGGGAAACCCAAGGACAGTGAGGGAAATCCAAAAAGAATACCCAGAAGACCAAGGAAGTTCTGGTAGCACCCACACCAGTGCTACCTACAAGCTCTGTGTCTGAGGATAGAGTGGAGATTTTGGCATCCGCTGAGGGCCTAGATCTCGCCAGTCCCTCAGACACAATGGATATAGACTGCTCAGGCAATAAGTCGGTGGCAGCAGGTGACTGAGGCATAAACTACCTCATTGAATGTTCCATGCCTCCCCAGTCTCTCGATGATGTCAACCTCCAGTGGAATTGCGGCAGTTTTTTTCCACAGCCTGGCTGAGCTATGGCAACTGTTAAGCTTTACACACGCTATCTGCATTGCCCTCCAGGTAACCTGGTTCTCGGCAAAGCAGACCCCTGCCGTCTGTTGGCTATAAGGGATATTACAGGAACCGTACCGACTATAATCGAGTGTCAGGTGGAGTTTGCGTTTATGTCCTAAACTCAGTCTGTAGTGAAACTGTGCCCCTACAAACCATTCTTGAACCTGTGGCTGTCAGAACAAGGACGACGCAGGATATAACAGTCTGCAATGTATATCTTTCCGCAGATGGTGCAATACCCCTGAATGTATTAGCTGCAGTGATCAATCAACTCCCTAAACCTTTCCTACTTTTGGGAGATTTTAATGCCCATAACGCCTTGTGGGGTGACACCGTGCTTACTGGCGGAGGCAGAGATGCCAGAATTTACTGCCTCAATTCGACCTCTGCCTCTTAAATACAGGGGCTGCCACACATTTCAGTGTGGCCCATGATAGTTACTCGGCCATTGATTTATCAGTTTGCAGCTCAGGTCTTCTCCCATCTATCCACTGGAGAGCACATGACGACATGTGTGATAGTGACCACTTCCCTGTCTTCCTGTCTTTGTCCCAGCGTCAGGCCCACGGACGCCTGCCCAGATGGGCTTTAAACAAGGCGGACTCGGAAACTTTCACCTCTGCTGTCACCGTTTAATCTCCCCCACATGGTAACATCAGTGTGATGGTTGAGCAGGTGACTACAACAATTGTTTCTGCAGCAGAAAACACGATCCATCGCTCATTAGGGTGCCCCTGGCGTAAGGCCGTCCCTTGGTGGTCACCGGAAGTCGCTGAAGCAATTACTTATTAAACGACGGAAGCAGGAGCATTAGGAGAGATACATCTCTATCATTGGGTGCCATACGTCACATTCCCAAGTCTTGGCAAAGTTCAAATGTCTTTAGATGTTCCCGGTGTGACCATAAATAGTGTGTTACCTACTGACGCGATCGCAATTGCCGAGTCTTTGCTCAAGCCTCTGCGTCGGAGAATTACCCTCCAGCCTGTCACACTCTCAAATGGTGACTGGAAGGGAACGTTCTCTTATTCACTACACGCCACAGTGAATCCTATAACTCCCCATTTACAGAGTGGGAGCTCTTCAGTGCCCTTGCATAATCCCCGACACAGCTCCTGGGCCTGATCAGATCCACAGCCAGATGATTAAACATCTCTCATCTGACTACAAGTCACATCTCCTTGTCATCTTCAACCGGATCTAGTGTGATGGCATCTTTCCATTGCAATGGCAGGAGAGCATCATCATTCCAGTGCTCAAACCCAGTAAAAACATGCTTGATGTGGATAGCTATCGGCCCATCACCCTCACCAACGTTCTTTGTAAGCTGCTGGAACGTATTGTGTATCGGCGGTTGGGTTGGGCAGGTCCTGGAGTCATGTGGCCAACTGGCTCTATGTCAGGGCAGCTTCCGCCACGGTCGCTCTACCCCCCCAGGGGGTCCACAACTCTTTTGTGGACACGTGCGTAGCGAGCACGGGACCCCGAGCTAATGTGGCCCTCCTTCCTTTCCGGGCTGCATACCTTCCCTTCCCTTTCCGCATCCCTCCCCGTCCCCCATCTTCGCCCCCCCCCCCCTCACCTCTGGCTCTTTCCTTCCCTTTCTCCCCTCTGGGAGTATGGTTTGTGCCTACGTCCGGAGACGGACGCTCGAAACTGTTCCAAATTCCTTGCTTTCTAGACTTGCAAGTCCTCGTCCTTCCTCTGTCCTTCTCTTTTCCTTCCCTCTTCTCCTTGCCCTTTTCTCCGCTGCGGCGTTTGAGACCCCCTCTTCTTTCCTTTCCCTTTCTCTTTTTTCCTCCCTGTGCGTGTCTGAAGGCCGACCCACGCACTTCCATGCGTAGCCGGTGACGGGGTAACGCGTAATTCCCCGCCCCGGGTAGACAGGTAGGACACGTACGTACCCCCTGGTAACGGCCAGGCCCAGGGAGGGGTGATTACCCGAGCTGATACCTTCCGAAAGTGCCGATTGGTCCCTCCGTCCGTTTGTCGGGAGGTGTGACCTGAGGTGTGAACAATCACCTAAGGCGGGTGTGCCCTCAGTGAGGGCCCCCACAAGGGAGGAGCGCGCCATCGGAGACGCCGGTAATCATGGGGGATTCTTCCGCAATGGTTTCCTCACCTTCCACTATGTCTGCTCACAAACGTAAGTTCACTGAGTCTCAGCCACAGACGGTTCTTCCATCGTTGCCACAGTTCCTTGTTGTTTCTCGGTCTGACGAAGGTCACGACTTTTCCACGGTCAACCCTTTCATTATTCAGAAAGGTGTTGACGCAATTGCGGGTCCTGTAAAGTCTTGTTCCAGATTACGGAATGGCACCCTGTTGTTAGAAACACACAGTGCCCTCCAGGCTCAAAAATTGCTGCGTACTTCTCTGCTCCACACCTTCCCTGTCCGGGTGGAACCGCACCGTACCTTAAATTCCTCGCGTGGAGTCGTTTATACACGCTCCCTCGATGGATTGTCTGACGAAGAAATTCAGCACTATAGTCTGTCTGTAAACTGAAGAGCGAGCAGCGCTTTTGGTGGGGGAAGTGGCCTTTCCCGGAAGAACGCTGCCACCGGACTACAGGGGCACCCAAAATCTGTTGCCCGTTACCTTTGTAGCGGTGTAGATCGGCGTGCAGTGATATACGTCGTTTCTGTTCGTGGGATTTTAGTTGCCAGTGTGAGTTAACTTTGTATACTTACTGATATACTTCGATATCCGGAAGTGATGGATAATCGTCTAGTATTGTAAGAAAATGTGCAGAATACGAAGAAAAGGAGGTATTTGCGGAGTAACGAGCGTTCGATCGTCTCTAATGTTAGTACAGCGTATGTTAAAGAGGCGACGCAAAAAGAACTGTTGGCTGATATTACTACTCCCAACCAAATGGCTGCAATTTAGGCAAACGTCAGCCTCGCCCAATAGGACGCATAAAGAAGAAACGCGGAAATAAGCCGCATGGTTTACTGGAGTCGCCACGAAGGAAATTAATAATTTCGTGAGGAAACCCAACGTTATAGACAGTTTCAAAATCACGTAAAACCTTTGATGCTGATGGAACACCAGATCTCTGTCTCGGTCACTATTTACCCGATTCTATGACATATTGCTTAAAACATGTGCGCAATAGCTATTGTAAACACTGCTGAAATTTCCTTCGAAACACATACCCCGATTCTGGACTTCCAAGCAGACAGCTTGACATACGAGGTGCGCTTACATATTAACTTTTATTTTTTGGTAAGAACTTTATTTGTTAGTCTACAGCAATGTTATACTCTTCAAAATATTCCCTATTACATACTACACACTTATGCCAGTTCTTTTTCCAATTCCCGAAACACTTTAGGAACTGTTTCTTCGGGATAGTTTACAGGTCTTCTAACTGCACACTTTTAATCTCATCCATACTTGTAAAACTGCTGCCCTTTAAGACCCACTTTGAAATGTTTATACCACTTGTATGCCCTTGGCTTACTCATAACAAGTTCACCAAAAGCAATATCAACATTTCCAAAAATTTCATACATTTTATTCCATTCCTACAACAAAATTTGATACAGATTCTCTATTCTATTTTTATACAAAACAAATAATCGTTGATGCTACCAAAACACATGTAATCTTTTTGACAACTGACAACAGAGTAAATAGCCAATATGCATAACATTGTACACATACTTTAGAGACATGTTCACGAAGACAGTGACAAAAAAGTAGTGCAAATCGGACTAACACACAAAATTATAAATTTCTGCTTACTTTTTAAACACTCTTCATGTTGCAAGAATTGTTAAGTTTCAATACAGTCCCTCAAAGAAAACTTCTACCTTTCAGTAGAAACACAAAGTAAGAACAAGCCTTAAATTCTACAGATTGATTGAATTATGTGCGGTTCGTTTCACGAATAGCAGTAGAGGAACATATACCATATTCACATGAACAGGCAATCGGTTCTATGTTTGTGGTAGAATCCTGACTTCCGTTCTTATGTTAATATTATTTGCTCTATTGTTGTATTTCGAAAGAAGCTATCGTCTTTTGTATTCCTTATGGTCTTAATGCATTTGTCTAAAAAAAACGCAGCCGAGACGTATCTGTGTACGACGTCGCCACAGATTTAAATCGCGCGCCGCGGCAGGGCCGGTACTACGTTGTGAAACAGCCTGTAGAAGCGCCTTGTGACGTAGCTGGGTTGGCAGAGTGGGGACTCGCTCGCTCGCTCTTCAGTTTACCGACAGACTATACCTGTCTGACCAGGGCGTCACGGCTGTTCATCGGGTTATGAAAAGGGTTGACTCGAACATCATTCCAACCCGCACTGTCTTCTTGACATTTGACAAAGTTCAACTCCCATCAAAAATCAAAGCAGGCTATGAGATAATTTCCGTTCGCCCTTATGTCCCAAACCCTACGCGTTGCTATCGATGTCAGTAGTTCAATCACACCAGCCAGTCCTGTTCCAATCCGGCCAAATGTGTTACGTGTGGCAAGGATGCCCATGAGGGTGCTTGTCCACCTCCATCCCCTCGCTGCATCAACTGTATGGGTGACCACGCTGCTTCGTCTCGAGATTGCCCCGTTTTTAAGGACGAAAAGCTCATCCAGGAAATAAGAGTGAAGGAAAAGGTGTCGACCTTTGCTGCTCGAAAGTTACTCGCCAGTCGACAGCCCACCGTGCCTCAGAAAGGAAAATACAGCACTGTCCTTGCTTCTCCTCGGCCAACAAAGGAGGCGGCCACGCAGACTTGCGACCTCACATTTAGTACCACGGTCGTCAGATCGGCCAGCGCAAAGATCGCCCGTTCAACCTCACCACTTTCGCCTGCCCACTCTATGGCTCACCCTTCGTCGGGTTCTGCTAAATCTCGAGCCCAAAAGTCAGACGCCAAGTCTTCGAAAAAAGAGCATTCTCGTGAAGAGTTTTTACGTACTGCAACTTCACAACCATCGGTTCCTCTTTCATCTAAACATCATACTTCCAAGAAGGCTACGAAGAAACCCAGTTCCTCTCCTTCTCCGCCAAGGCGTGTCCCATCTACAGCACCACCTGGCGGAAATCGCCCTCGGCCATCTTCTGTGTTGCCGAGGCGCACTGCTGGTGGCCGGTCAACTGGCCGATCGTTGGTGGCAGGAGCTGCTCCTAACCAACCTATGGATCAGGATCTTCTGCCTTCGACTGAATGCCATTCCATGCTGTCGGTCGCAAGCTCTGAGCAGTCGTTGAGTTGACAGCACCCTTGGTCACGTTCCTCCATTTTCTGTTCACCCTATGTCCATTATCCACTGGAATATCCGCGGCATTCGCGCCAATCGGGATGAATTGTCGATCCTCCTACGATCCTACTCGCCGGTCATCTTCTGTCTTCAGGAAACAAAGCTGCGTCCCCATGACCGCTTTGTTCTCCCTCATTTTCAGTCCGTCCGATATGACCTCCCCTCTGTTGAAGGCACTCCAGCCCATGGAGGACTCATGATTCTGCTCCATGATACTCTCCATTATCACCCAATCCCCTTAAACAGTTCCTTCCAAGCTGTCGCCGTCCGTCTTTCCCTTTCTGGATGCATGTTCTCTCTTTGTACGGTATACATTCCATCGTCTACACCAATGGCACGAGCTGATCTCCTTCATCTTCTTGATCAGCTTCCACCCCCCCTATTTGCTGGTTGGGGACTTCAATGCCCACCACCCGCTTTGGGGCTCTCCACATCCTTTTCCACGTGGCTCACTATTGCTAGACATCTTCCACCAAGCGGATCTAGTCTGCCTCAACACTGGGGCCCCCACATTTTTGTCTGCCTCCACGGCAAATTTATCTCATTTGGACCTTGCGGTCGGTACTGTTCCGCTAGCTCGGCGCTTCGAATGGTTTGCCCTTGATGATACACACTCGAGTGACCACTTTCCATGTGTTCTTAGACTGCATATATGTGCTCGCGACGCTGGAAGTTTGCCCAAGCCGATTGGACACTTTTTTCGTCTCTAGCGACATTCGATGACCGTCGCTTTCCCAGCGTCGACGATGAGGTCACACATGTTACCGACGTTATTCTCACAGCTGCGGAACGTTCAATACCACGCACCTCCGAATTGCCTCGGCGCCCCCCAGTTCCTTGGTGGAACGAGGCATGCCGTGACGCAATACGTGAGCGGCGACGTGCTCTTCGCATTTTCCGTCACCATCCAACTTTGGCCAACTGTATCCGATACAAGCAGCTCCGTGCGTGATGCCGTCGCGTCATCCGCGATAGCAAGAAGGCAAGCTGGAAATTCTTTATTAGCTCATTTAACACCTTCACTCCCTCCTCGGAAGTTTGGAGTCGGCTTCGACGGTTCTCAGGCGCGCCTAGTTTCTCCCCGGTCTCTGGGCTCACTGTCACGCATGATACCTTAGTGGACCCTGTCGCAATTTCTAACTCATTGGGTCAGCACTTTGCTGAGATTTCGAGCTCTTCAAATTACCCGCCAGCGTTTCTCCCGAAGAAACGTGCAGCGGAAGTGCGACATCTTGCTTTCTCCTCTCAAAATCACGAAAGCTACAATACTGTTTTCTCCATGCGGGAACTCCGACATGCCCTCTCTTCTTCTCGCTCCTCCGCCCCAGGACCGGATGGTATCCATGTCCAAATGTTGCTGCATTTATCAACCCATAGCCTGCGTTACCTCCTTCGCCTTTATAATCGAATTTGGACCGACAGTACCTTTCCCAGGCGATGGCGGGAAGCTATTGTCGTTCCCGTTCCGAAACCTGGAAAGGACAAACATCTCCCCTCTAGCTATCGCCCCATTTCTCTCACGAGTAGTGTCTGTAAGGTTTTGGAGCGTATGGTGAATTACTGTTTAGCTTGGTGGCTGGAATCCCGCAGTCTTTTAACACCAGCCCAATGCGGATTCCGAAAGCATCGTTCTGCCGTTGACCATCTTGTTGCTCTCTCCACTTATATCATGAACAATTTTCTCCGGAAACGCCAAACGGTAGCAATATTTTTTGATCTGGAGAGAGCATACGATACCTGTTGGAGGACAGGCATCCTCCGCACACTGTTCTCTTGGGGCTTTCGAGGCCGGCTGCCCCTTTTTCTTCGCGAATTTATGGCAGAGCGCACATTTAGGGTGCGGGTGAACACTACTCTCTCCCGTACTTTCTCCCAAGAAAACGGGGTACCCCAGAGCTCCGTGCTGAGTGTTGTACTGTTTGCCATCGCCATTAATCCAATTATGGATTGTCTCCTTCCTGATGTCTCGGGCTCCCTCTTTGTGGACGATTTTGCGATCTACTACAGCTCTCAACGGACCAGCCTTCTTGAAAGACGTCTTCAAGGATGTCTCGATCGTCTCCACTCGTGGAGCATCGAAACTGGCTTCCGTTTCTCACCCAGTAAGACCGTTTGTGTTAATTTTTGGCGACGTAAGGAGTTTCTTCCGCCCTCCTTACATCTAGGTCCTGTCAACCTTCCGTTTTCCGTCGTCGCTAAATTCTTGGGTCTTATGTTTGACAGAAAACTGTGCTGGTCCTCCCACGTTTCCTATCTTTCGGCTCGCTGTCTGCGTTCCGTTAACACCCTTCGTGTCCTGAATGGTACCTCCTGGGGAGCGGACCGAGTGGTCCTTCTCCGCCTCTATCGCGCCTTAGTACGCTCGAAATTGGATTATGGAAGCATAGTCTACTCCTCTGCTCGGCCGTCTATTCTTCGGCGTCTCGACTCTATCCACCACCGTGGATTACGTTTAGTGTCTGGAGCTTTTTACACCAGCCCTGTGGAAAGCCTTTATGCTGAGACTGCTGAACCGCCGCTGTCCAATCGGCGGGCAGTCCTTTTGAGTCGTTATGCTAGCCATCTGTCTTCCATGCCTGCTAATCCAGCCCATGACCTTTTTTTCGACGCCTCCTTTGATGTCGGGTATGCAGGCCGCTCCTCCTCCCTACTACCCCCGGGAGTCCGCTTCCGTCAACTGCTCCATTCTCTTTCCTTCCGCTTTCCTAAAACCTTCTTGACAACTTGGGGTACAGCACCGCCTTGGCTCCGTCCCCGGATCGACTTGCTCAGAGACCTATGTCAATTTCCTAAGGATGGTACCCCTTCACTTGTTTACCGTCGGGCATTTGCTGCTCTATGTGCACAAATGACGGACGCCACATTTATTTACACCGACGGCTCGAAAACATCGTTAGGTGTAGGGAGTGCCTATATTGTTGGCGACACCCCAAATCACTTTCGGCTTCCCGACCAGTGTTCGGTTTATACTGCGGAGCTTTACGCTGTTCTCCAGACTGTCCACTACATCCGCCGCCATCAGCGGATACAGTACGTAATCTGCTCAGATTCTCTCAGCTCTCTCCTAAGTCTCCAAGCTCTTTACCCTGTGCACCCTCTGGTCCACCGGATTCAGGACTGTCTGCGCTTGCTCCACCTGGGGGGCGTCTCAGTGGCATTCCTCTGGCTCCCGGGACACGCTCGTATCTGTGGGAATGAGGCGGCCGATATAGCGGCCAAGGCTGCAGTCTCTCTTCCTCGGCCAGCTATTCAGTCTCTTCCGTTTACCGATCTACGGAGCGGTTTATGTCGCCAAGTTGCTCATTTATGGCATGCGCATTGGTCAACACTTCCCCATAATAAATTGCGGGAAGTGAAAGCCCTTCCTTGCGCTTGGACCTCTTCCTCCCGAACGCGTCGTCGGGAGGAGGTAATTTTAGCTAGACTCCGGATAGGGCACTGTCTTTTTAGTCATCGACATCTTTTAAGCGGTGATCCTCCCCCACTCTGTCCCCACTGCTCTCAGCTGTGGACGGTCAGACACCTTTTAATTGAATGCCCCTATTTTAATCCGTTACGCTCCCGTCTACAGCTATTGCCTGATCTATCGTCGATTTTAGCAGATGACACGCGCTCACCTGACCGCGTTCTACAGTTTGACGTCATTTGAAGCTTTTTTTGGGGACAACCAACCCCTTTCTATAGTGGATTTTTAAGCATTCCTTCTGCCTTTAGTTTCTCAAATTTTATGACTTTGTTCCCATTGCTGCTGATTTTAAATTTCGTTTTTTTCCTGTTTTCTACGTCACAGGCTGGGCGCTAATGACCATAGAAGTTTTGCGCCCTAAAAAAAAAAAAAAAAAAAAAAAAAAAAAAAAAAAAAAAAAAAAAAAAAAAAAAAACGGTCGCTCTACCGCTGATAATCGTGTGTCCCTCAAGTCTGCCATCCGAACAGCCTTTTCCAGATGCCAACACGTGGTTGCTGTCTTTTTTGATTTATGAAAAGCATATGACACGACCTGGCGACATCATATCCTTGCCACATTGTATGAGTTGGGGTCTCTGGGGCCCACTCCCAATTTTTATCCGAAACTTCCTGTTGCTCAGTACTTTCCCTGCCCAAGTTGGTGCCTCCCATTGTTCCATCCATATCCAGGAGAATGGAGTCCCGCAGGGCTCTGTATTGAGTGTGTTGTCTATTTTTTAGTGGCCATTAATGGTGTAGCAGCAGCTGTCAGGCCATCCATCTCACCTTCTCTGTATGCAGACGTCTTGCACTTCTGTTGGCTGCGTACCATTCATCCGGACCCAGAACTTTACCTTCATGACGATCCACTCACTGTAGTGTAGTGGAGACATATCGATCCTTAGGACTGGTTTTCGACACTTGGTTGACTTAGCTTCATCTTCTTCAGCTCAAGCAGAAGTGCCAGCAGCACCTCAATGCCCTCCATTGCCTGAGCAACAACAATTGGGGTGCAGATTGCTCTACGCTGCTGCGGCTCTACAGAGCCCTTGTCCAGTCCCGAATTGACTGTGGGAGTGTGGTTTATGGTTCGGCAGTGCCCTCAGCATTGCATTTACTCGACCCTGTGCACCACTGCAGGGTTCGACTAGTGACAGGAGCTTTAGTACGAGTCTGGTGACGAGCGTACTGGGGGAGGCTGGGGTCCCTCCATTGCAGATCAGACGTGTGCAACTGCTCGCCAGTTACGCAGCACACATTCGTAGTTCTCCTGAGCATATGAATTACTGTCTCCTTTCCCTGCCTGCGACAGTCCATCGCAATGGCAGGAGAGCACCATCATTCCGGTGCTCAAACCCAGTAAACCGCATCAGTGGCCCAGGTCGGGGCTAATGATTGCGGTTTGTGTGCGGTCCCTTCTCTCCAAACTGGAGTCCTTCACTTCACCACCTGTACTTGCGATCTGTTCACGTATGTCTCCATGGTGTATGCCTTGGCCGCATCTTCGTCTGGACCTGTCAAGTGGCCATAAGGACTCCGTTAACTCTGCGGCTCTCCGCTGTTACTTCCTCTTGATTCTTGACGTCTTCCGGGGCTCTGAAGTGGTTTACACTGATGGCTCAATGACTGATGGTCGTGTAGACTTTGCCTACATTGACGGCGGCCACATTGAACAGCATTCCTTACCAGATGGCTGCAGTGTATGTAGCCATTTCGTGTGCACTTCAGTATCTCTGTTCATGCCCTGGGGAGTCTTCTTTTATGTACTGACTCCTTGAGCAGCCTGAAAACTATCGACCAGTGCTACCCTTGTCACCCTGTGGTGTAGCGTCCATCCATGAGTTTGGTGATATTCGTCTGGACCTCTGGTCACGTCGGAATCCCAGGAAATGAACTTGCTGACAGCCTGGCCAAACAGGCTACATGGAAACCACTTCTGGAGATGGGCATCCCTGCAACTGACCTGCGTTCATTATTACACTGCAAGGTTTTTCAGCTTTGGGAAATGGAATGACAAAATATCATTATGTACAACAAACTTAAGAGCCATTAATGGGACCACAAATGTGTGGAAGTCCTCGATGAGGGCCTATCACAGGGACCTCCTGCGCCGTGAAGACCCACCTCAGTGTCGGTGTGGCACCCTGTTGACTGGCCCATATTCTTCTGCTCTGTCCTTCTTTGGCTGCCCTGAGACTTCACCTTCGGTTGCCAGACTCGTTATCATTGATTTTAGCAGACAACACCTCATCATCTGATGTGGTTTTACATTCCATCTGTGAGGGTGGGTTTTATCATTTGATCAGAGTTTTAACGCATGTCCTTTGTCCCTCTGTCCTCCACTCTATAGGTTTTAGGGCGGAGGTTTTAATGTGTTGCAGAGTGGCTGGCTTTTCCTTCTTATTTCTGTGGTTGGCCAGCCACTGTAATCTGCTTTCTTGTTTTACTCTCTTCTGTTTCTTGCATCTCTATGTTGTTTACTTGTCCTGTTTTGTTCCTTTCAGTGTTCGTTTCTTTCTTTCTTTCTTTCTTTCCATTTTGTTCTATGTCTCACCTGTTTTATTCTCACACTTGTGGCATTGTTTTATTAGGAACAAGCGACCGATGACTGCGTAGTTTGGTCCCTGTCCCCTCTTTTAAACCAACCAACCATCTCTAATGTACTGTCACATAGACTAGTCTGTCCAACGATGGAGGGACTGATGACCTAGTAGTTTGGTCCGCAACCAACCACTTATTATCCAGTCATACGATTTTTCCAGTCCCATACTACTGGGTATTCAGGCATTCTGATCCAGACACTTAAGTTTGGTATTTTAAGTAAATGCCTATTCATGAGTGTGGATGAAGAACCGAACTAAAAGCTACTTATTGGCACTCAGTAAAAAGCAAATATCAGAACAACAACAGTGAGGACAGGAGACAACGAGTGCTGTAGTCAACAATGATTTGACGGTGGTAAAACAATCAAATATTTCAACTTCGAATTGAATGTGTTGGAGAGCAGGAGACTTCAATTGTTGCTCCCAGCTGTCCAGAGGGGTGCAAATGTGGTTGCAGACTGTTTACAGTGATGGCTCAAGATAGCCTTAACTGTGAGACTTGAGCACCAATGTGTGAATGTGAATAATACTTCATGTCTGTGAAATACTAGACCTGCTATTTTTTCAAAGGCTGTCAAATGTAAACAGGTTTGTGTGCATGGGTATTGTTGTGTCTAGGCAAGACAGCCTAGACACAATGAGAGGAAGCCGAAAGGCACGCGCTTAAACTCACGCAGGCTGGCGTGAGGTCTGAAACAGGATACGTAATGAATGCTATAAAGAAAAGTACGTAGCTTCTGGAATACTTAACTTTAATCCATAATTGGTGAACATTGGTCTTGTTGATACAGTATTATCATCTCAATATAACTTGGTGATGGCGCCTTGCTAGGTCGTAGCAATTGACTTAGCTGAAGGCTATGCTAACTATCGTCTCGGCAAATGAGAGCGTATTTGTCAGTGTGGCGTCGCTAGCAAAGTCGGCTGTACAACTGGGGCGAGTGCTAGTACATCTCTCTAGACCTGCCATGTGGTGGTGCTCGGTCTGCGATCACTGACAGTGGCGACACGCGGGTCCGACGTATACTACCGGACCGCGGCCGATTAAAAAGGCTACCACCTAGCAAGTGTGGTGTCTGGCGGTGACACCACAGGTATGATTTGTATGCAAACAAAAAGTAATATAATTTTCTGCACAATATATTTACCTTCTACACAAATAGGTGGCTGAGTAAGTGTTTAAAGACTAGATTCAAATTATTTTTAATTGACATCCTCACACCTTTTCAGTGAAACAGAATGCAGACAGTTGGAAAAATGTCAGTATTTCTTTCTTCTTCACATACCACTTTCATACTCAGCTTTGTACCCCCAGTGATGCATCAGCTTAACTGTATGTTAATTGCAGTAATGACTTAATCCACAGCAATATATTAATCATTTTTAAATCATGAAAAGGGGAATGTATATTCAGTGCATAATTAAATGAATATGTATATTGCTTATTTTAAGTTTGTCATACCCATTGAAATATCTTCACGTATGCCCAGGTGTAGGTCTACCTTCAGGAGGTATGTGAATCCTTGTACCACTGCTTAAGTTCAATTAATGAAAGTACTACAGACTCAGAAGAATGAACAGATAACTTTTGTGTGTGTGTGTGTGTGTGTGAAATATCTTCACGTATGCCCAGGTGTAGGTCTACCTTCAGGATGTATGTGAATCCTTGTACCACTGCTTAAGTTCAATTAATGAAAGTACTACAGACTCAGAAGAATGAACAGATAACTTTTGTGTGTGTGTGTGTGTGTGTGTGTGTGTGTGTGTATTTTGGCAGATAGCATATTGAATTAACACTTTTTCAGGGGAAGTGGATCCAGAAAGAATTGGCTCAGGAATACAGTTTGGAGACAGTACCACTCGCCGACTCCACAGAGAGAGCAATAGGCGACCACCCGATTGTATTTGCCGCATGTGAACAGAATGTGTCTGTTTTGTGATAAATATTTTTCATTGAGAAGTCAGTGAATTGTTGTTGTGTTTTAAAATGTGAATCATAATGCATGCTGAGGTTTGATTTATGTTTATAATAAAAGCTATATATTGCATATATAGAATACTATAGAATATTTGTAACAAATATAAAATTAATAGATTACACTAATGCCATAAACAAAGTTTGCTGTATTAGTCACTGGCAAATGACTTAAGAGAAAGTATCATGTGGCACAAGAATCTCAAAATAACATATAAGGGAAATCATTTCCTGTAATCTAAAATAAGTGATGAATGTAGTTGTACTTAAAAAAAAACATTGTATGACAATGCCTTATGGTACTTAAAGGTTTAATTCACAGAAAACATTTTATAAAATACTGAAGTTATGTTCATTCAAAACTCTATGCTACTGAAATTACACTTTATTCCAAATACAAGCTAAATGGTAAGATATTCTTCCATTACTTTTTCTCACCTTGCGTTTACTATAAGGATCTAATGATTTAAACATAACTTCTGCTGACATTGCATTGTGTACAACTAAGTTGAAAAATATCTATTTTAGTAAGTATACTACTACATAGTAAATTAAATCAGACATCAAAACTATTCTCATTTACACTTACTTGTTTATTAAAAAGTACAGATACTAATGACATACGTCAACCCATACTTGTATGGTCAGATATCCATTTATTACACTGCAGAGTCACTATTGTCATTAACTGACATTTAAATCATTTTGTCCATACATAAAAATGGGACTTCTACAAATCATATATGTAGTAAAATGAAACTTGGAGCTGTTAACACATTGTTGCCTCTGAAGAACAGTTAAAACTGTTGAATTTGGTTGTTAGTTCCAATGTTACATGTGTAGGACAAGGCAATGAGCAGTGAATGAATTTTGGATACATAACAGGTCAAAATACACGTTTAAGTGAGATGTCTTAAACATAGCACCAGAACTTGGCTGCAATTAGACTTTTAGCCAGGAATATAATCATAGAGACTTTTAGGACATAACTACATTTATATAGCCGAAAAAAGTGTATATAGAATCAGCAAGTGACCTCCTCTTGGAAACACCAATTATTATCTAAGAAAATGTATGGTGTTATTTCAAATGTATGTTCAAATAGACAACTATTGTAGAATACTAACAACATAAAAAAGAGCTGTGCACTAAGTAATGTAGGCAGCCATCATGCTTAACCATTCCTTAAAATAACTAGATAAGTTACATATCATGTAAAATATTTAATGTACTCAATTACTGTATTTCAGTTGTCACAAATTCACATTTCAATCCTCTTTGATTATTGTGGTCTCTGAAAGCCTGGTGACAACTATTACTAGTTAAACAGGATGTATATCTTTATGAAAGAAAACAATTCTCATTCAAATACACAACCTGTTTTAAAACAGGATTTATCAGTTGAAATCTGTTGACTTTTCCTGCACGTGTATGGAATTATAGTGGTGCTACATGCATTTTATTACAAGCCGAACATTTTGAATTTAAACCAGTAAAAATAAAATAAACTCTTAAGAAATTAGACTATAAGACCAAATGAATAAAATCACGGCTTCCAATTATCTTTAAAAATATTTATATTGTGCATTAATTTATTGATTTCAAATTTAAAAAATCTTACACTCTTCAATTTGTAAAGCAATTTTACATATAATAAAAAGCTGTTAGTTGATATAAAACATTTATTGGGAACCAGCCACTGCTGTCAGATTAATGTGCCTGTCTGTAAAGCTATCCCTGAAAATGTAAATGTGCGTTTTAATCATCGTGGTCCTGTTAAAGACATTATAGTGTCCTCCAGCTAAAGTCCAATTTTTGACAAGAAACATGGAGGGTTGTTAGTCATGGAATCCAAATCACACTGTGATTTGGCAATTTATTTTTAAATAATTGTACCAGGTGTGAACATATTGTAACAAAACTGCCATAAACACATGCAACTCACCAATGTGAATAAACTCAAATTTGAAACATACTGATAGTCAATTTTTTACTTACAAGTGGTGTGTGTGTGTGTGTGTGTGTGTGAGAGAGAGAGAGAGAGAGAGAGAGAGAGAGAGAGAGAATCAATCCTAAATTTAGAAGTTGGATCACTTGTACTGCATTTACATACATCTAATTTGGTCTTTCATTTGTGTACAGCCTCATTCAAGTGATTACAGATTTGCAGTTTTGGGACTTGGAAACTTATTTCTGCAGATTTTTTCCAGGCGAAATTTTAACTTGCCAACTTGAAAATTCAACAGAGGAGGAAAATAATAATAATAATAAATGTATTTGAATATGCTTTGTGATTGGAATTAGTTATGTATTAGCATTTCCTTTGTTATATGCACTATGAAGTCTCAGTGCTTCAAGTATGCCAATATTTTTGCATTTGTTCATTGTACACAATCATTAGCATACTGACCACATTGTCCAGTATGTCCTACGCAACCCAGTTACAAGGCCAACAGCTGCTTCAAAGCAAGTAAATGTTTTCCTGTGGACTGGGAGATTAATTACAGGCAGATTGGATAAACATAGCTGACTGGGTATCACATTTGGCAATAGTGAATTTGTGAACTAGGTTCTTCCTTAACTATGTTGGATAACAGTAAACTTATCACCTGAAAGAGGTTGTATTGCATTACATTACCATGAGACATGCTCAGCAACACCACTAAATCAATTATCAACATTACTGAAGATTTCATGTTGTAAAGATGGAAGAAAATAAACAGAAAAAATTCTCTAGAGCTGAAAAACATTTAAGTAGACATCTGTAAAGTAAACAAAAAGGAACAATATAATTCGCTACCTTAAAAGTTTTCAACTCTGAACACTGCCCATCAGTGGCTCAGAACCCCAATAAAACAGCAAGTGGTGTATTCTGCAGTTTGATTTCAAAATGTAGTGTTGTCAATATCTTTATACCCCATACCATAGAGAATACGTTGGTCAATAGCTTGTTGTAGCCATTAGGTGGGTCAACCAATTGGACATAAAGTGGAGCGAACCTTGGTGATGCTTCTCGTGGAGTTTCAGCAGTTTGCTGATCACAAAGCATTCATACATATTACAGGTTGTTGGCCACGGATTTAGATGCCTTCACATATGGAAGAATCTTAGTAGATTTTAAAGCCATTGTTATTCAGTGCTAAAGAACATATCAATACAGTGGCACAGGTATACATTTGCACTGTCTGCTTAGCTAGAGCTGTTGTCGACTCTGAAGGTTAATTTGAACCCGACAGTGATTTACTATGCATAGTGCTCTGTAGGAGGTATGCCCTTGACTTTTTGAGTAGACTTACCTATACAAATGTACACTTAAGGTGACAAAAGTCATTGGATACCTCCTAATATCATGTGTGACATCCTTTTGCCCAGCATAGCGCTGCAACTCAATGTGGCATGGACTCAACAAGACAATGGAAGTCCCCTGCAGAAAAGTTGAGCCACGCTGCCTCTATAGCTTAACCACAATTGTGAAAATGTTGCTGGTGCAGGATTTTGTACACAGACTGATCTCTCGATTATGTCCCATAAGTGTTCAATGGGATTGATGTCAGGGGTGATCTGGACGGCCAAATCATTCACTTGAATTGTCCAGAATGTTCTTCAAACCAGTTGCAAACAATTGTGGTCCAGTGACATGGTGCATCATTGTTTGGGAACATTCAGTCCATGAATGGCTGCAAATGGTCTCCAAGTAGCCAAACAACCATTTCCTGTCAATAACTGGTTCAGGTGGACCAGAGGACCAAGTCCATTCCGTGTAGACAGAGCCACCATCAGCTTGCACTGTGCCTCGCTGACAACCTGGGTCTGTAGCTTCGTGGGGTCTGTGCCACACTCAAACGCTACCAACAGTACTTACTAGCCAAAATTGGGACTCATCGCCAGCCGCAGTGGCCAAGCGGTTCTAGGCACTTCAGTCTGGAACTGCACAACCGCTACAGTCACAGGTTTGAATCCTGCCTTGGACACGGATGTGTGTGATGTCCTTAGGTTCATTAGGTGTAAGTAGTTCTAAGTTCTAGGGGACTAATGATCTCATATGTTAAGTCCCATAGTGCTCAGAGCCAGTTTTGGGACTCATCTGACCAGCCCACAGTTTTCCAGTCATCTATAAGAGTCCAACCAATATGGTAACAAGCCCAGGAGAGGGGCTGCAGGCAATGTCATGCTGTTAGCAAAGGCACTTGCATCTGTTGACTGCTGCCATAGCCCGTTAATGCCAAATTTTGCCGCACTTCATCGTACAACCCACATTGATTTCTGTGGTTATTTCATGCAGTGTTGCTTGGCTGTTAGCACTCAACTCTGTGCAAACGCCACAGCTTTTAGTCATGAAGTGCAGCCCATCGGCCACTGCGTCATCCGTGGTGAGAGGTAATGCCTGAAATTTAATATTGGCTCAAAATGGCTCGGAGCACTATGGGATTTAACATCTGAGGTCATCAGTCCCCCAGAACGTAGAACTACTTAAACCTACCTAACCTAATGACATCACACACATCCATGCCCAAGGCAGGATTCGAACCTGCGACCATAGCGGTCGTGCGGTTCCAGACTGTAGCGCCTATAACCGCTCGATTTGATATTCTCAGCTCTCCTGATGCTATGGATCTCTGAATACTGAATTCCCTAATGATTTCTGAAATGGGATGTGCCATGTGTATAGCTCCAACTAGCATTCTGTGTTCAAAGGTTGTTAATTGCAGTCGTGCAGCCATGATCACCCGAGTCCAAATGGAAGCTCCACAGATGCACAGATGCACCAACATTTTGTACCTCATGCATGTGATACAACCAGCATCTCTGTATGTGCATATCACTATCCCATGACTTTAGTTACCTCAGTGTATGGGGCATATAATTTAATGTGGACTCCAAACCATGGTGCAACTCAGCATTTTACACATTGACAATCATTGCCAGAAACGAAGAAAAAAAAAAAACCAAACAAACTAGGAATGACCTGGGATTGAACCCAGGGCCTGTTAATCTGCAGCCAGGCATGTAGCCACAGAGATAAAACTTCATAGCATTATTGATTGATAAACATGACTTTACTGATTTATCTACATGAACAGTCTTAGACATAAAAAATCAGCCGCTCACTACGAGTCAGATGCTGTCCGTAGCCACCCCTCGGGTACAGTCGCTACTTGTACTCTTTTTGTATCCAAAGAGGAAAGGTACCTCTTCCGCCAGCTTCCCATTCCGGAAGACTCTTTCTCCACTGTCGCTGCTGTTGAGGTCTTATACATATAACAGTAAATGACAGGAAAAGGAAATGGTGAGGACAGGTTTGGGATAGGAAAGGGGGAGTGATAGGCCATTGTGGGACACACTTTGTCTGGCTCCTCCCCTTTGGCCTGTCCGGCTTGTGTTGTAACCACGACCAGAACGGTCGCGGGGTTGCCGAGAACGAAAGCGTGGTGGAACCAAACAGGAGCAGCCCACGAACAAACAAAACAAACGGGGAGGAACAGACACGAACAACAATGGACAACTGAACAAGACCTAACGAACAACCACAAGCAAATAACAACAGGGTCACAAGCGAAACCTCACGAATCCACAACATCCACTCATACACGGAAACCAAGTAAACACTGTGTGTAGGCGAGATGTCAATAGACTAACCCGAATATCAGACTGCCTGCTGAGCAAGAGGCAGGCACTTAAATACCTGTTAGAGTACGTTGCTATTGGCCACTGGGACCACGTGCTCCACTATGGCGCCCTCACATTATACGCGGGCCAGGAGCGCGCACGCAGCTACGGCTTATGGCACGACGGCTGGAGATACCTCTAATGGTAATCGAGGTCCATGCCGTCTGGTGTGCATTCAAAACCCGCGGTGCTCGGTACCAGAGCTTGGGTGACCTTTCTGGTAGCTAAGCTACCATCGGCATAGCCTTCCAGATCCTCGCTCACACGGACAGTGCTACATTAAGGCAGTGTCCCCTGAGGAGGATTGTGTTCAATAAACTAATGGAAAACACACAAAATATTCATTGTATTAATACAAATTAAATTCAACTTTCTATAGAAACGTCACAACGGCAGTCTATCTTAATAAAGCATTAAGTGTCGATAAGACAATTGTGCCTATTTTAACATGAATTAGTAGGACATTACCAACTTTCGACTTCGAGAAGGTCTGTATTTACTTCATGTCTTGTATCATACTCAAGTATTATGAAAATGTCACAGTTCATAGATAAAATTATGTATTCACAACAACAAAAAATATGTCAGCAGAAAACAAAAGTGGCATTATGAATTTTGCAGTACCATACGATTCTTGCTCTGACACTAAGGGATACTGAAAGTAGTAAGACAAATTTTGCTCAAGCGTTGTCTTAAAATTCCCTTATTGAGTTCCTACCTGTCTGCTTGTAGCTCTGCTACAAGAAATTAAAAACCTCGCATTCAGCGAGTCTCGAAAGGCGAACGAAAACACTGTCCTATTCGGACCAAAACCTCAAAAGCGTATTCAGCAGACGCAATTCACAATTTTGGAGCTTCTCCAGTGGCTGATGTGGCAATGTATCTTTGGTATACAATATTGTTATTGAGATCATTGTCATCGACACACTCGCCAGAAGACAGACGTGACCTGGCTGCTTCTTGTCAGCTTTTCTGACGGATATTCTGCCATTGCTCGAAACGTGAAGACTTACGGTGAATTCGAATATTCCATATGGCGAAGACCTGATGTTTCTATTCTTCCAGCTCTAACACTCAAAAAATAGTTACAATAAATGGCAGAAAAGTGCCTGTGAACCAACAATTAATAATGCAGTCATAATTAGTGGAATCTGATAAACTCCATCTGTCATCTGATAATTGTGAAAAACTACTTTTTTCATCTGCACAGCACCACATTATTTTCAGTGTGGATTTCAGGTAGAAAATTTGTTCGGCGCCAAACAATTAGGGTTTTGACTTGTTCTTGTGCATGTTGTAAGAGGCATGTGGAGATGATTGTATGAGGAACTGTAAGGAGGGAAATTCCTCTGTAGTTATTCACATCAGATTTGTGACCTTTTTCATGGAGTGGTTGGATCAGTGCACATTTCCTGCAGTCTGGAAGTTTTTCACTTCGAAAGTTGGTAATATCCTACTAATTCGTGTTAAAATAGGCACAATCATCTTACACACACTTAATGCTTCATTAAGATAGAAGATAGACTGCCGTTGTGATGTTTCTATAGTAAGTTGAATTTAATTTGTATTAGTATAGTGAATATTTTAATTGCTTTTTCCATTAGTTTATTGAACGCAATAGTAATTATCAAAAAGAAATTAATCAACAAACGTGTATTCTTTTACAATATCTAAAACACTCTGACAATGCTAAAGTAGTTTAAAACTTCTATGCCTGTAGCAACCTACAGGTTCTAACAATGTCATTAAACCAGTGTAGTTTGAAGAGCATTTTCGTCTAGAAATGAGTTGCCTTGGCGGCTGATCGATCAAGAGCAGGAAAGGTAAAATTTTATGAGTACGCGATCAGGGGAACAAGTGCCTGAGAGATGACTTCCCTATCAATTTCCTGGATAGTTTTGTTTCTCAAATCAACAGAGTGTGTTATCATGCAGTAGCACACATGATGTAGTTTTGTCGGTCAGTTTTCTTATTCTGCAACCGAAAGGTGTCTCAATTGTAGGCAACAAATTCCAGCTGTGATGGACACATCCTTGAGGGAAGAATACGTAGTGCGAAACACACTTTTGGAGCTATCAGATGGAAAATATTATGTTCACACTACTCTTTGCTAGAGTTTAGGTCTTTTAATAGGGCTCAGCCTTTCATTTCTTCTTAGGAAGTTAACGACAAAGGCATAACTAGTCACCAGTAACAGTCTTGCACAGGAATGCTCAATGAGCGAACTGACGATGTTCAAGCAAAACTGCAATAGTAATCACTCTGTTGATTTTTGTTGTGTTTAATTAGGACATGCAGTACTCCTACACCAGACTTCTGAACCTTGCCTGTTGAATGCAAATGTCGCATGATGGTTAAATGAATGGTAATCCATCACTTATATCGGTAGTCAAGACTTCCTTAATGTGGAAAATCATTCATGTCAGAACGACCTTTGTTGAAACAAGAATATCTTTTCTTGTTGTATTTTTCCCAAAAGCACTCGTGCTACACACAGTTCAAGTCTTTTGAGCTGCCTTCTCTGCATTCACCCCTCTATTATACAAAAAGTAAATATTGTGTTGCAGATGACCTTTCTCCACTTGCGACCCATTTTACAATGCTTAACCGCAGTTCATGATTTTCAAGTATATGATCTCCAATGCTTAACTGCAAGATGATAACTAGAAGTTCAAATTCGAAAATGACAGCTTATACATATACTGACAGCACCACGCTGCATTCACCTGGGTGGCGCCCGATTTCAGGTGGCAGGTGGCGTCTCGCCGGTGGCCGCTGCAGCTCGAGGAAACACTCAAGCATAAACTGTTCTGATCACAACGCACCCACGAGCTGTCCTGCGGAATTGTTTCACTGGTGGGTACAAAGTAAAGGGAATTATCTTAGATATTCAAACAGACTTTTAACTTTAGACGATGGCCAAAATGTTGTTTTAAAAAAAAAAAAAAAAAAAAGAGAGAGAGGCAGTCGGACGCGAGCATGCAACAACAAGTTTAGAATGCACAACGATTCCCACTAGACCATGGGCTCACACAAACACCTCATCTCGGAAATAGATAACATATCCTCCTGCGACTTCTGCATCTTACAATGTTGCCAGACTGTGCAGATGGCCAGACTCAGTGGTGTCAGGGGCTGTCAGATTTATTGGCCACCTTAAGTGAACGACTCGGACTTAGTCTCTGTGGCGGCCGGCTGGCACTCAGTTTTTATGTCTAACACTGTACATACTACTCCCGTTCAGCAATGTGCATGTTCTACAGTAAATTATTACCCACTGGTGACCATGACTTGCCTAGAATTTACTGTCGTTCAAGCCTAGAGAGCATTTTTGTAAGAGATGTTCAGTTATTGTTGTCTGCTGTTGAACCCCAAATACTTACTTTTCACTGCAAATAGTCCAAATTTTCCTTTCTTTTTCTTTTACTGTGTGTCTCTTGAAATGGCTTTACTCTTATTCAACATTAGTAACTACCTTGGTCTAAGAATTCTTATGGGAGCAGTTCTCTGCTCATTACATACATAACCAATACTTTCTGCACTCAACCTTACAAAAATCTTCAATGATGTGGAAGTGTTAACAATAGCTTCCTTATTATTTGATCATTTACAACTTTTATTTGCACAAAATGTATTCCATTTTTTATCGGCTCACACTGAACTTGATTTGCCAATTTGCTAGCCAGTGTTGGACTAATCTCAGATTAATGTTCCTAGAATACAGATTTCGGAGTTCAGCTTGATCTAAGTTCATTTTCTGCATTAATTAACAATCAAATTCTATATACAATGGTTCCTAAATCCAAATTGTCAGTAGCTTGCAATGTTGTCTGTCATTTTAAAGTTCTGGGCATTTTATTTTCAAAGTAATCAACATGTCCCTACTTGTACACATGCTTTAATTTCTCATTTGTGTTTGTGGTTTACCTCAGAATTCCAGCCTGCCCCCTTTATAAACTAAGAAAGTCGTCCATAAATTTCACCTTTTTTTCACCAACTGTACACATGGCACAATTATTACCATAAAACCTCACAAGGTTTTTTTTTTTTTTTCATCCAAGTTATCTGTTTGTAATAATGATTACACCACAATGAAATTGTAAACTAAAAGGATATGTAGTTCCACTAAACGGAATGTGCTTTTGGTTATTTTATTTTGTAAAAAATTATTTATGAAGATTTCAAGTGTTCTAAAAAAAGAAACAACTCTTTCATATTCATACTCATGGGCAACTAATTGGCAATAGCTGCAGCACTGGAGAAGTTGCACTCCTTTAGTGATGATGAATGGAATACTTCAGCACATCACACAACTGGGGTGTTGTCAGGCACTGACCTGCCAAGCAGAGTGACAATCTCTTGGCCAGATGCGATGGGTCACCCTGATAGTAATGCACATGTTTTTTCTTCAATAATTATTTATTGAACACAAGAAAGACTGATATTTCTTCTACACTCCCTATTTTTCCACATACCTCCTTCCTCTTCTATGGTGTGTATGTCTTATTGGTACCACTGCTTGTCCTGGTGACAAAGCCATTTCTTCACTGTGGGAATCACCTCTTCGTTATCCTCAAAATGCCTTCCACGAATGGCATCCTTAATGACCCACAGTCAAGGCTGTAGAATAGGTGAAGTTGGTTGGTTGGTTTAAAAGGGTTAAAAGAGGGGGGGGGGCACCAAACTACATGGTCATCGGTCCCTTGTTCCTAATAAAACAATGCCACAAGTGTGAGAATAAAACAGACGAGACATATAACACAAAACAGAAAGAAAGGAAGACCACAAGAACAAAGGAAAGGCAACGAACACTGAAAGGAACAAAAGAAGACACGAAAACAACAGAGATGCAAGAAACAGTTAGCAGGGAATAAAACAAGGAAGCAGATTACAGTGGCTGGCCAACCACAAAAATAAGAAGGAAAAACCAGCCACTCTGCAATACATTAAAACCTCCACCCTAAAACCATTAGGGTGGAGGACACAGATGGACAAGGGACATGCATTAAAATTCAGATCGAACGATAAAACCCACGCTCACTGATGGAACGTAAAACCAAATCAGCTGATGAGGCATTGTCTGCTAAAATCAATGATAAAGAGTCGGCAACCGAAGATGAAATGGCAGGGCAGCCAAAGAAGGACAGAGCAGAAGAATATGGGCCACTGTCAACCGAGCACCGCACTAACACTGAGGAGGATCTTCACGGCGCAGGAGGTAGTCGTGGGTCACCCAGGCATGGCCAATGCGGAGCCGGCAGATAACCACGGAGTCCCTGCGAGAGGCCCTCATCGAGGACTTCCACACATTTGTGGTCCCCTTAATGGCTCTCAGTTTGTTGTGCGTACTGATATTTTGCCATTCCGTCTCCCAAAGCTGAAAAACCTTGCGGCCTAATAATGAATGCAGGTCAGTTGTGGGGATGCCCATCTCCAGAAGTGGTTTCTGTGTAGCCTGTTTGGCCAGCCTGTCAGCAAGTTCATTTCCTGGGATTCCGACGTGACCAGAGGTCCAGACGAATATCACCAAACTCATGGATGGACGCTACACCACAGGGTGACAAGGGTAGCACTGGTCGATAGTTTTCAGGCTGCTCAAGGAGTCAGACTCCCCAGGGCATGAACAGAGATACTGAATTGCACAAGAAATGGCCACTAGCTCTGCAGCGAATACACGGCAGCCATCAGATAAGGAATGGTGTTCAATATGGCCACCGTGAACATAAGCAAAGCCAACGCACCCATCGGGCATCAAGCAGTCAGTGTAAACCACTTCAGAGCCCTGGAACATGTCAAGAATCTAGAGGAAGTGACAGCGGAGAGCCGCAGGGTTAACGGAGTCCTTCAGGCCATGCAAAACATCTATGCAAAGCTTTGGCCTACAGCTACACCATGTAGGTGTACATGAATGGACCTCGAGGAGAGGTGGTAAAGGCAAGGACTTCAGTTCAGACAGAAGCGATCACACGAACTGCAATCATTAGCCCCGATCTGGGCTCCGATGCAAGAGATGGACTGCTGAGTGCGGGAAAAGGAGACAGTAATTCATATGCTCAGAACTATGAATGTGTGCTGCATAAATGGTGAGCAGTTGTGCAAGTTTGATCTCCAATGGAGGGACCCCAGCCTCTACCATACGCTGGTCACCGGACTTGTCCTAAAAGCTCCTGTCGCTACTCGAACCACGCAGTGGTGCACAGAGTCGAGTAAATGCAATGCTGATGGCGCTGCCAAACCATAAACCACACTCCCATAGTCAATTCAGGATTGAACAAGGGCTCTGTAGAGCCTCAGCAGTGAAGAGTGATCTGCACCCCAATTGGTGTTGCTCAGGCAATGGAGGGCATTCAGGTGCTGACAGCACTTCTGCTTAAGCTGACAAAGATGAGAAAGCCAAGTCAATCAAGCATCAAAAACCAATCCTAAGCGGGTTTTTACAGGGTTTGAGCACTGGAATGATGGTGCTCTCCCGCCATTGTGATGAAAAGATGCTATCACACCAGATCCGGTTGAAGATGATGAGGAGACGTTGCTTGTAGTCAGTTGAAAGATGTTTAATCATTTGGCTGTGGATCCTATCAGGCCCAGGAGCTTTGTCGGGGCAATGTGCATGGGCACTGAGGTGCTCCCACTCTGTAAATAGGGTGTTATAGGATTCACTGTGGTGTGTAGCGAATGCTAGGACGTTCCCTTCCTGCCACCGTTTGAGAGTGCCAAAGGCTGGGGGGTAATTCTCTGATGCAGAGACTTGAGCATAGTGTTCAGCAAAGTACTCGGCAATCGCATTTGTGTTGGTAGATAACACGCTATTTATGGTAACACCAGGAACACCTGGTGCCCGATAAGCCTTTTGATCTTTGCCCAGACTTGGGAAGATGACGTATGACACCCAATGGTCGAAACGTACCTCTCCCGCTTCCGTCGTTTGATAAATTGGCGAACGTGCGCACGGAGCCGTTTAAAGGCTATGAAGTGCTCCACACAGGGTGTTGCTGTAGAGCTCGCCAACGCTCCTTAATTGCTTCAGCAACTTTCGGCGACCACCAAGGGACTGCCTTACCCCTCGGGCACTCTAAAGAGCGATGGATCACGTTTCTGCTGCAGAAACAATTGTTGTAGTTACCTGCTCAACCATCACATCGATGATACCATGTGGGGGAGATTCAACGGTGACAGCAAGAGGTGAAAGTTTCCGAGTCCGCCTTGTTTAAAGCCCATCTGGGCAGGCGTCCATGGCCTGAGGGGCAGAGACAGGAAGATGGGAAAGTGGTCACTACCACACAAGTCGTCATGTGCTCTCCAGTGGATAGATGGGAGAAGACCCGGACTGCAAAGTGAAAAATTAATGGCCGAGTAACTACCATGAGCCACACTGAAATGTATGGCGGCCCCAGTATTTAAGAGGCAGAGGTCGAATTGAGACAGTAAAGTTTCAACATCTCTGCCTCGGCCAGTATGCACGGTGTCGCCCCACAAGGGGGTTAAGGGCATTAAAATTTCCCAGAAGTAGGAAAGGTTTAGGGAGTTGATCAATCAGTGCAGCTAATATATTCAGGGGTACTGAACCATCTGGAGGAAGATATATGTTGCCGACAGTTATTTCCTGTGTTGTTATTCTGACAGCCACAGCTTCTAGAGGGGTTTGAAGGGGCACAGTTTCACTACAGTCTGAGTTTAGGACATATATGCAAACTCCACCTGACACTCTATTATGATCGCTATGGTTCCTTATAGCTGCAGAGGGCAGGGGTCTGCATTGCCAGGAACCAGATTTCGTGGAGCAATGCAGAAAGCAGGTGGAAAGCTTAACAGTTGCCGTACCTCAGCCAGGCAGTGGAAAAAACTGCCGCAATTCCACTGGAGTATGACGTCATCTTGAGACTGGGAAAGCATGGAACATTCAATGAGGTAGTTTACACCTCAGGGTCACCTGCTGCCACCGACTTATTGCCTAAGCAGTGTAAAACTATTGTGTCTGAGGTTCTGGCAAGATCTAGGTCCTCAGCGGACGCCAAAAATCTCCACCCCATCCTCAGACACAGAGCTTGTAGGTAGCGGTGGTGTGGGTGCCACCACAACTTCCTTGGTCTTAGGGGTTTTGTTTTTGGGTTTCTCTCGCTGCTCCTTGGGTTTCCCTGGCTGGGAGGACTTCACTGGCTCAGTCTCCAGGACTGAGGATGAGCGTGAAGCCCTACGACCAGCTGCTTTTGGGCTCTTCAGCTGCTGGCAGGTGTCACCTTTCCCACTAGCAGAAACCTGGGAAGGGAGTGACCCAAGGGACCCCTTCCTCGTGAGAGTAGCCGAAGATGACTTCAGCTTCTCTGGCTTAGGAGTGGGGACAGGCGTCCCCAATGGTTTGGGAGGTGTTGCTTCCAAAGTAGCTGGTGAAGGAGCAATAGGGAGGGAAATTCCCCCCACCATCAAGGGGGCAAGTGTTGCCTTACGGCTCTGAGAGGTGACGGGTTGGCAGAGCTGATGGTGCCATAACTGCTGTAGTGGCGGCGTAAGACGATGTAATACACACAGGATGCAGGTGTTCAAATGTTCTCTTAGCCTCAGTGGAGATCAGTCGGTCCATGGTCTTTTAATCCATGATCTTCCTTTCTTTCTGGAGAATACTGTAGTTGGTCAAGTAAGGCGAATGGTGCTCTCTGCAGTTGACAAAGATGGGAGGCGGGGCACATGGAGTATTGAGATGTGATGGGCGTCCACTATCTTGACACGTGATGCTGGAGGTACACAGTGGGAAGACATTGGCAAACTTCTAGCACTTAAAGCACCGCATCGGGGGAGGGATACAGGACTTTACATCACAGCGGTACACAATCACCTTTACCTTCTCGGGCAATTTATCACACTTGAAGGCCAAGATTAAGGCACCAGTGGCCACCTGATTATCCCTTGGACCCCGGTGGAGACCCTGGACTAAATGTACACCTCGTCGTCCTAAATTGGCCCGCAGCTCATCGTCAGACTGCAAAAGAAGGTCCCTGTCAAGTTAGGTTAGGTTAGGTTATGATAACCTGGACCATATGGGGCCTGATGGTTACAGAAACATCCCCCAGGTTGTCACAAGCAGCTCCTGTGACTAGACAGAGGATGCTGTTTTGATCAAGACTGACCCAGGTCTCATTTTGGACAAGCCCTCCACCTCCCTAAACTTGACCTCTAAATGCTCAACAAAAAGCTGAGGCTACATCGTCACGAAAGATTCCCCATCAGCTCTTGAACATACAAGGTAACGAGGCGAATAAGATCCGCTGTCATCCTTAGCCTGACGGTCCCCATGGTGTTGCCAGGGAAGGGAACGATTTGGGGTCATGCTTCTGTGCGTTGAGTAGAGCTCGTGAACACTTAGAGACTGTTGGTGTATTACCACAATCAAGAGATGATTGACTATGCTTCATCCCTTGTCATCTGCATCCTCGTCCAAGAGATGGAGAAGGGACGAGACTGCAATGCAACGACCAGAAAGTGGGCTAAAGATCTCAATGCACCATGTAAGGTGTCTTCCCCAATTGGCTCGCTCTTCGGGAAAATTTCGAAGAATGGAGGTCAAACCCGACACAGAACGATCACATAAAAGCCGAAATGTGTGAAACTCCTTTTAGTCACCTCTTACAACAGGCGGGAATACATCGGGCCTATTCTTACCACCGGACCATACAGGGGGCAATAGGTGAAGTAACTCTGTCCAACCATGTTTAGCGATGTGTTCTGAAGTCCTCAAACTTGTGTGTGGCTGAGCGTTATCATGTTGAATCAATCAATCACCTGGGGTACTAATTGCATCTACTTTCCTTGCCGATTGATAGCATCTGCGCCAACTGCCAAGTTAGCCGTCAGTCTTCGCGAATGAGCACATCAGCAAGATGCATGTTGTCAGATGTAACAGCCCTGTATGGCCTCCCCAAACACTGGAAATCCTGGAGCTCTGCCAAATTGCCATTTCGTAATGACCTCATCCTCTTTGCCCAGTAACCAAAGGTACTTCTGTCGATTGCAGATGCTCAATAAACAGCACACACGTTTGTGAACATTCCTAACAACTTGTTTCTTTGCACTAAGAAATTCAATTATGACTTGCTGCTTGTAACATACATCACTTACAGGTATCATTTGGAAATATTGCTGCAGCTACACTATCTGTTGGAGGAAATGAAAAATTTGCATGCAGACTCCGGAAACTTCAAATAAAGCACATCTAAAGTTTCGCATTCGTACCATTGTTGGTTGAGAAAAAAAAAATGTGGTACATTATGTTCTGGGCGACCCTCATAACTGGTGCTCAGCACGATATATAACATGTTGATTACAGAGACCCTGTCGACTATCACAGATTGTAACCAAGTGGACAGGCCATAATGTAAAAAATCCCTCACCATTTCAGTGCCAAACAACCATAACTTCCATCACTCTATGGGGTATGGAAGCCATCAACTCAAATGTATACCGATGCTCACCACAGGCAACAGCACAGATCAATATGGGTGCAAGTATGTCAATAGCCAACTGCGGTAGTGCACCATACTTCCTCACAGAGCATCATTCAGGCAGGTATCATGGAGTAGGGGGGATATTTGCACACAATGAAATGAGGTCTGTGATGAGACTGCTATGTTCTCATTGGTGAATGTTACATAAACTTATTGTTAGATCAAGTGCATAAATCTGTTTGCTTCTAAGACCATACAGGTGACCTATACTTCTAAGAAAGTAGTGTATCACTCCATGGCTTTCAAATTTTGTCAGAATGGCTTGAACATTCCACAAATGTGAGGGTACTTGTGTGCATCCTCAAATCTACTGAGCACCTCTGGAACCCATTGAACAAAACTGGTGTGCCTTACACCCAACTGTGAATAATCTGAGTTCTGGCTGGCAGTTTATAGATCATAGATAAGGATAGCACTCCACACTTCTGGTGTCACCACAGGTGTTCAGATTTTTTTTTTAACATCTGTATTACGAGTGAATTATACTTGTTCATTGTTTACAATGTGAGGTTACTATGATTATTTATGTTTTCCTTTACTATGTTTAAAATAATGGATTTCTATACAGGTTAATGATTCTCAGTGTAACAGCAGTTCTTTTCCACAAATACTTAAATTATAACCTCAAAGCATAAGCCAAATAACATCAGTTAACCTACTGTTAATTAATAATGCCAAAAAGAAAATTTTAATTTTGGTTTTTATTGCAAAATAAATATTTCTATCATATTATATACATTCACATTGGTTTTGGCAATATACTATGGCACAGAAAAGGTGTCTTCATATTGCATAAAGCTGCAAAACAGAAGTCTAAAGTACAGCTTGTCTGAGGTATATGCCAAAATTAAACTGCAATTTATTTACAGCAATTCTCACAAAGTCATTAACGTGCCCTTTTTCGTCTTTCCAATTCTTCTTTGATGAAATCATCAAGATCACTAAGTGGTTTATAATAAATGTGGACTGCCTGAGCTCCTGCCATCATGGAAAGCAATGAAGCAGCAAAAAATTTAAGGTAGGTGGGCCAGGAGACTCCTGCTGGCATGGTTGACAATATTAACTCTGGGCCAATAATTCATCAACTATCCTTTTAGCTTGATTCCTCTTGAATGTCTTATCTGTAAATAAGCAAATATTTGATTACACATCCTTCTAAAAGGATTAAATAAAGCAAATCGAGACTGTGAGGGCAAACAGTTCAGTCTTAACCACATTAACATTGTCATTTTAACTGAAGCAACTGTGAGATCTTGGTGAAACATTGTAAATTAACTAAACAAACACTATTTTTGGCCTTGTTTCACAATTTTATTATTAAGTAATGTACTTGAAAATGGGCTTATAACCTGAAACCTAGGTCATGCAACAACATTAATAATAAAATTGTGAAACAAGGACAAAAAACAGTGTTTGTTTACCGTATTTACTCGAATCTAAGCCGCACTTTATTTCACGTTTTAGTAATCCAAAAAATCGCCTGCGGCTTAGAATCGAGTGCAAAGTAAGCGGAAGATCTGAAAAATGTTGGTAGGTGCCGCCACAACTAACTTCTGCCGCCGAATATATGTAGCGCTACACAGGCATGCTTTGCAGGCACAAAGATAAATACTGGCGCCAAAACCTCTGCGTCAGTAAATAAAAAGGTGGAACACGATCTTTTTTCTCCGCCCCGAGTTTCAACCACTGCATTTTCATACATTATCCAACGAAGTAAATACAAATTTCGTATTGTTCATCTTCGAATGTAGCAGCATTTCACTGTACTACGAAAATCCGACTGGCAAGATTGTTTGGGATGTTTGTCAATATGGTCAAACTCTACGTTCTGAATTTTTTCCTACATGTGAGAAGAGAGGGTTGCTAATAGGAAATTTTATGAATTGTGATTCACATGCAGTATTCTCTTCACCATATGAATAATACGAATATAAACATTTTGCCATGTATTGTTTCGTGTTTGCTGCTATCTCATTTAAATCCTGTTGGCCTAATAACCTTCAAAACTAGTGTGAGACAACAGCAAATGCGGAAGAATATACATATCATGTCATGTTTATATTCGTATTATTCTTATGCATAATAGTGATACAATCAGAAATGAAGCACGGCAATTGACTAGATTTTTAAATCTAAGATGACTAATTTCTATGCAGAATGTAATGTACACGAGAAGCGTCTGCAAAGATCTTCACACGGAGAAAAATTTTAGCTAAACTCTCGTTCAGAACATCTATCATACGCAGTCTATTATTTGGTTCTTGTTGATCATTATCAAAGAAAGCAGCAGTGTAAGTAACAACAACTACCAGTCTCTTGCCATTGTTTCGCTAATCAGACAATTCCTCTATTTTTTTATCGTAAGCGGCGGTAGTGCGCACAAAAGCAAGCCATGCCGCGAGCGGCGACAGGTCGTAAACACTCATTATCAGAATGCGTCAAACAATGCATGACACAGTACAATAATGCATTTTCAGCTTAGAGTGACGTAAACACCTATAACAAAGGAAATGGCAATTATCAGACCAAAGAAAAATAAGCAACCGATTCAAACCAGACGAAGCACGTGAAAAAGGAAGGGTATCCGTATAAATACGGACGGAGCACCTGACGCATAGCATACCTGGTAAAGCTTAACTGCTAAGCTTACGACTCGAATCAAACTACTGTAGCTGTATCATCATTCATTCGACCTAAATTGTGTCTCATATTACAATAGACCAACTTTGTTTCGATTTGGAGGTGCGGCCTAAAACTTTTTCTCCCCTTGAATTTCGAGTCTCAAATTTCAGGTGCGGCATAGATTCGGGAATTTTTTTTTTCCTTGATTTCGAGTCTCATTTTTCAGGTGCGGCTTAGATTCGAGTAAATACGGTAGTTAATTTACATTAACATTGGTTTAGCGATTACATTAAGAAAAAATTTGGTCATCAGATTAGCATACAAAGTGTGTAGTACATAAATATTTTCCAAATATCTACCCAGAGACATGTTTTGCAGTGACTGTACACTTAAAGAGACACTGTAGTGTACAGTACCAATGAATGGATTCAGTTCTGACCAAAAGACAATCCTATCATCTATCTCAAGTAATGTAAGGAAATCTAAATACAGTTGGACTAGTATTTAGTACTGGATTTATACAGGGTGTTACAAAAAGGTACGGCCAAACGTTCAGGAAACATTCCTCACACACAAAGAAAGAAAATATGTTATGTGGACATGTGTCCGGAAATGCTTACTTTCCATGTTAGAGCTCATTTTATTATTTCTCTTCAAATCACATTAATTATGGAATGGAAATACACAGCAACAGAATGTACCAGCATGACTTCAAACACTTTGTTATAAGAAATGTTCAAAATGTCCTCCGTTACCGAGGATACATGCATCCACCCTCTGTCGCATGGAATTCCTGATGCGCTGATGCAGCCCTGGAGAATGGCATATTGTATCACAGCCGTCCACAATACGAGCAACAAGAGTCTCTACATTTGGTACCGGGGTTGCTTAGACAAGAGCTTTCAAATGCCCCCATAAATGAAAGTCAAGAGGGTCGAGGTCAGGAGAGCGTGGAGGCCATGGAATTGGTCCATCCTCCTCTACCAATCCATCGGTCACCGAATCTGTAGTTGAGAAGCGTACGAACACTTCGACTGAAATGTGCAGGAGCTCCATCGTGCATGAACCACATGTTGTGTCGTACTTGTAAAGGCACATGTTCTGGCTGCACAGGTAGAGTATCCCGTATGAAATCATGATAACGTGCTCCATTGAGCTTAGGTGGAAGAACATACTGACGAAACTAAAATGAGCTCTAACATGGAAATTAAGTGTTTCTGGACACATGTCCACATAACATCCTTTCTTTATTTGTGTGTGAGGAATGTTTCCTGAAAGTTTGGCCGTACCTTTTTGCAACACCCTGTATAGAGGAGGATGAAGATGAAGAGGAAAAGAATTCAAACAGTATATCCCCTTAAACTTTGCACACGATTTAGCCTTTTAACTCTGGTATTTTGCTCGATGTAACTTGTATTCTCCCAGTCCCACTTTTTTCCAGACTGAGATGGATAGACATATATATCTGAACATTCATATTCTTGTGATTGTATTCAGGGGACACACACTTACAGCTCAAAATTGCAGCCAATCATATCCAAAACAAATACATATACCTAGGTGTGGTTTTCAACAATGTGGCAAATTTTATGTTTATAGTGGCTGAATGACACTGAATAACCTTTTTATGGAACAACTATCTTTTTGCGCCATTAGAAAGGGCATTAGAACATGGCTTCATAATAACCATGCAAAGAAATAATATAACATAACATGCATGCAGCTTGATCAGATAGTAACAAGTAAATAGAGTTTGGGAGTAATGCATTACTTGTAATGCCATTACTAGTAACTGTTACTTTTCAAAGGTAATGCTTGGTAACAGCATTATTGTTTCCATAAAGTAACTTTAACCATAACTAAGTTACTTTTATCAGTACAGATTTAACAAAAGTGTTGTTGATTTTTATTGCCTATAACACATTTTGTTTTGTGAATCTCAAAAGTATAATACAGCCTTTATTTTGAAATAAAAAGCAATACTTATTTCAAAATTACATTGTTTCAAGAATGAGTGCGTTACATTTGCTGAAAACCGTGGAGTTCACTGCAGCCACCTGTGACATATTTCCTTCCCACAACCCACCTGAATACCGGATCTTATTGACGACTGGTTTCTGTATATGTTTCTCCATCTTTTTCTTCCTGACATCACTTGGTCAACAATAGGTCTGCTGTTTATGAAGTATCATCATCTATGCATTATATTCTACAATGCAAAGAGGAAATGTCTAACATTTGAATTATAATTTTTACTGACATTATTGCATTTAATTCTGTTAATTCGTTCATAATATTTTTATTTGAAAATTATACATGCAACAATGAGCCTACAGGAGTCACATGGCATGTGAATAACATGCACTATTCAATGTCATATTCATTTCCACATCTTTTGGATATGGAAAAGCAAGCATAGACACACATCCCCTTGGCCTTGGAAAAGATTTCTTTCACTGAAAACCATCCACTGGTGTGAAAAGAATAAATACCAGTCAGAGCTTGACAGAGAACTTAAAGAGACTCATATAGGTACGATTTTTTTGTATTCAGTTCTCACTTTCATTTAGAGCAAACAGTATATTCTCTAAAACAAATTTAGGCAAATAAAGTGCAAAGCATAAAAAGAAAGCACAGCAGTACCATTGCAGGTTCAACCTCAAGACAAACAACACTTAACTCTTGACATCTGCATAGATTTCTGTTGATTGCTATGACTAACCCCTGGAAGAAGTAACTTTCTTGAGAAAATATTACGAAATGATGAGTCCACTGGCACAGGCTCTGAACTTGGTAGAAAGAGAACAGATGCTCACAAGTTTCCTTCTTCCAACTTCAACTGCTTTGAAACAATTGCTGAATAAGTAACCTACTAAGCTGACACTGTGCAGACCTTGATGCTGTTCTTCTGTAGCTCCAGAAGAGATTTGAACATGCACTAGAAAATAGGGATCTAATCCTGTCTGAATACTCCCACACAAAATTCAAGACAAACTGGATGGACCAACCATGTACCTGTGTAGCCAAGGGTCATGCAATGGTAGCCATGGTGCATACAATATCTGTGACACACCAGGAAGGAAGCAGAAATACTCAAGGATGATGAGGAGGGGTTATTGTGTCGGAGTTATTAGAGCCAAACTGTGAGATGGAACATCTGAAAAACAACTTTTGTTGAAAATGGACAACCAGTTCAGCTGAGACGCGCTGAGATAGAAGAAGATGTAGACAATGTATTTAATTATTGACTGGCATTCTACATGTATAAGATTAATTATTTATTTACAGATGAGTTACAATTATAATTTTTTACAGTAACAAAGTTACTATTCGTGGATAGTAACTTTAACTATAACTTAGTTACTTTCAAAAAGTAACTTAACCAACTCTGCAAATTAACAGAATTGTAAACCACAGTCCTACAAACACCTGCACTGCTGTACTAAATGTAAAAACATGGTAGGTATCGTTCATGTGTGTATTATGACTGTCCTGCCACGTTCTCAAAATGCTGATCTTGAGAACTCTTACATGCTATAAAGAAATGCATTCTGATTTAGTGTCCACAGAACACTCCTTTGGCTAACCCCTCTCACTGCCTCATAGTGACATGGAGACCATTGTTGTTGTTGTGGTCTTCAGTCCTGAGACTGGTTTGATGCAGCTCTCCATGCTACTCTATCCTGTGCAAGCTTCTTCATCTCCCAGTACCTACTGCAACCTACATCCTTCTGAATCTGCTTAGTGTATTCATCTCTTGGTCTCCCTCTACGATTTTTACCCTCCACGCTGCCCTCCAATACTAAATTGGTGATCCCTTGATGCCTCAGAACATGTCCTACCAACCGATCCCTTCTTCTGGTCAAGTTGTGCCACAAACTTCTCTTCTCCCCAATCCTATTCAATACTTCCTCATTAGTTATGTGATCTACCCATCTAATCTTCAGCATTCTTCTGTAGCACCACATTTCGAAAGCTCCTATTCTCTTCTTGTCCAAACTATTTATCGTCCATGTTTCACTTCCATACATAGCTACACTCCATACGAATACTTTCAGAAATGACTTCCTGACACTTAAATCAATACTGGATGTTAACAAATTTCTCTTCTTCAGAAACGCTTTCCTTGCCATTGCCAGCCTACATTGCAACCATGGCAACCGCTAAAATGTGAGTCATTTGTCTCATCAGTTGAATGTTCTTTTTTTGTTGCTATATTTTATTCTTCAACCTAAGTGATACTGTAATTTTTTTACATAATATTTAAAATGCAAACTGTGAGACCTTGGCACAATCATAGTACTTTTCAGCATACAACTGTACTGTTGCTCTAACAGTTTGGCAACATTTGCCATAAACGAAAACAATATCCACATTTTTGCCTGTCATCTACTTAGTCAAAGTCTGCATAGCTCCATGAGCAAGTTATCTGATTGCTGCAGCAGCCGAGCACAGGCCGATGGGCTTTTGACACAAAAGTAAAAACACAAATCATACAGTATGGCAGACATTTGTGTGTTCACTCCCCTAACAACAGGTCAGTGGTTTGTGTCACTCACATTTTTACTATTTGATACAATTCCACGCACTATGTCACTGAAGTCCTCTACAAAGGCTCTTTTCAATGCCACATGAAAAAGTATGTATAGTTCCACAGGTGCCGCTGAACGATTGGTCCGGACTTTCAAGTCACAGATGTTGAAGTTGAAAGAGTCGCATTCTCGGAAGGACGCGTTGTTGCTCTTTTTGTCATCGTATCGCTCTCAGCCCCGAGATGGTCGCTCGCCGGCTGAGTTGCTCCACGGTCGTCCTCATCGAACCTTGATGTCTTTGCTGCACCCGCCGCATCAGGTTCCTGTGCAGCGGCAGACTCCTGCTTTTGCTCCAGGCGACATTGTATTCTATCGCAACTATCGAGGTTCACGGCGTTGGCTCGCAGGGCGCATTCTTCGCTGCCTCGGCCGCGCGATGTATTTGGTTTTGGGGGCCTCTGGTGAGGTGCGTCGGCATCTCAATCAGCTGCGCCTCTGTCATCGCACGGGCTTCCGCTCCCCGTCTGCTTTCAGCGACGGTGCCGTCCGGTCAGCGCCCTGGGGACCCATCTACTGGCTCGCCTCATCCCCAGGTGTTACCAATGATGCCTTCCATTTTGCCCCATGGCGACGCGCCGCTGCCGCCTCCGCCACCTGTCCTCCAGCCGGCGCCGCCCGCAGTGGACGCTTCGCTGCTGCCGCCAAGCGCCTCCCTGGGTCAGGCGCCGCCGATCGCTTCCCGTGACCAGCTGTCCTCCGCCATGGAACTCTTGCCCGCTCCGGACCACATGACATCATCGCGCGTCGGATACCCCGACGCAATGGAGGTCGACCCTTCGGCCCCTCCTGTCTCTTTACGGGCGCATACACCGCATGTTGACGTGCACCCTGGACTAGGTTTTCAGGCGTTTCCTAGATCCCCTCGGACCGAATGGCCAGGTGCGGAGGCACAGCCTCGCCTGTTGTTAGGCTCCCCACCTCATCGCATACGTCAACATGGGGTCCTCCCCACGGCGGGCGGAAGCCTTATAACACGACCGTTCGCCGATTTGCGGGGGAGGAATGTGGTGTCACCGCCGGACACCACACTTGCTAGGTAGTAACTTTAAATCGGCCGCGGTCCATTAGTACATGTCGGACCCGCGTGTCGCCACTGTGTTATCGCAGACCGAGCACCACCACAAGGCAGGTCTCGAGATACGGACTAGCACTCGCCCCAGTTGTACGGACGACGTAGCTAGCGACTATACTGATGAAGCCTCGCTCCTTTGCCGAGCCAATAGTTAGAATAGCCTTCAGCTAAGTCAATGGCTACGACCTAGCAAGGCGCCATTAGTAACATTGCATGTATCTAAAGAGTCTCACTTGTATCGCCACAATCTCCAGATGTACCAAAAGGATGGATTAAAGTTAAGTATTCTAGAAGCTACGTACTTTTCTTTATAGCATTCATTACGTATCCTGTTTCAGACCTCAAGCCACCCTGCTTTAGCTTAGCGCGTGCCTTTCGGCTTCCTCTCATTGTGTCTAGGCTGTCTTGTCTAGACACAACACAATGTGCGATAGACAGATGAGAGGATGAGTACACGCTACATCCATAATCCATTTTCGAATGGACAAGGGACAGGTTTACACAGAGGAGGATGGTCTGATCCGCTCCCCAAGAGGTTCACTGAGGAAGTGAATACAACAGGCTGCCAGGTAAATGGGAAGACCAACAGAGTTTGCTATCAGATGTGAAATCCCAAGAATTTTTCTGTGTCAACAAATGGAAGAAGGAATGGGCCAAGACGTACGGAAGAGGGAAGAAACTCCTGGTGCCATCAGAAGTTAATTCAGACAGTCTTGTCAGCGGAAAAGTGTGGGAGCCATTGTTGATGCTCCACGAGTAAAGATAATCACTGAAGACACTGCTCAAGTAAATAGGTTATTTGACAGCTGGAATAGGTCGCACAGTCATCAACGAAAAGAGAGCCTGGGATACCTGACAGGAGGTAATCCATAATATGGTTAATGGCTATGGCAAATAAGGCGATGCTCTGCACAGAACCCTGAGGCACCCCATTGTCTTGAATAATCATGTCCATTGTCTTGAATAATCATGTCCAACAGAGCCGAGCCCGCACACACCTTAAAATCATAATCTTTTAAAAATGCACAGATAAAAATGGGCAGGCGACTCCAGAAGCACAAAAAAAAACATGGCCACAGTTTGGCACTTTCGCAAAAAATTGTTCATAATATGAGTGGATAAGGTGACGAGATGATCAACCACAGAGTGGTGCCTATGGAATCGCACATTTGGCGTTAGTGAGGAGATTCCGAGACTCGAGCCACCACACCAGCCAACCATCGATATCAATCATATGTTCCATCACCTTGCAGATGCTACTGGTGAGGGAAACTGGGCAGTAGCTGGAAGGATGGTGTTTGACCTTACCAGGCTTAGGTATGGAAATGAAAATGGCCTCAAACCAGCAACTGGGAAATGTGCCATCTGTCCAAATGCGATTATATGCACGGAGGAGAAAGCATAGGCCCTCGGAGATAGATGTTGCAACATCAGAATATTAATGCCGTCTGGTCCTGGAGCGGATGACTGGGCTGACAGGAGTGCATGTTTAAGCTCCCTCATAGTAAAAGCAGTACTGTAACATTCACGATTCTGGGAAGAGAAAGATATCGTCCTTGCCTCCACCAGCTGTTTCAGAGGGAAGAAGGTAGGATAGTAGTTGGTGTAACTCAAAATGTCTGCAAAACATCAGCCCAAGATGTTGGAGATATCAAGAGGGTCTACAGTGATGTTTGCTATTGTCAGACCAGGAACTGGTGAATGAACCGTGGTTTCTGAAAGCCAATGGAGATTACCCCAAACAACAGACAAGGGAGTAAAACCATTAAAAAAGCTTTGAAAAGAAAGTCAACTAGGGTTTTTGCTATCCCTGAAAATGCAGCGACACTGTACAGGTAGCCGTTTATAAGGGATACAGTTTGCCACCGTGGGATGGCCTTTAAAAATTCAGAGAACTTGTCTCCAAGTGCGGATTGTGTTGCGGCAGGCCTCAGGCCTCCAACGGATGAGGGTACGTCATGGCGAAGAAGAGATGTGACAT